>NC_089798.1:122500-150000 GCF_040412425.1 Macrobrachium rosenbergii | reverse complement strand
GACTCACATCATGGGTGCCCAAGAGACCGTTAGGAACGCAATAAGATTTCTTCCTCTCCTAAAATCTGATGCGTATAAAGTTTTCATATATGAATACTGAAAATCAGGTTACCGTGTGTAAACATTTCTTGCAGGCTATATATCGCTTTCAGAACCTAAAAAGACCTTTGACTAATGTTCTTCTCATGCATTTATTATCTTGAATTCCAGTAAAACTGAGCATCTTGAAACGGGAAAAAATAGGAGTTTTTTATATGTGCCAGAAATAAACGAGATTGTTTATTGCGAAGAGCATTTTCGCCATTATAAATCTTTGTAATGGAAGAAATATTCTAATTTCCTTCCGAGGAGAAAACGCTGTAAATATTATAGCATCTCAAAATTCCACTAAATAAATTTTCTTTTTCAAATTAAATAACATAGAAAGTTAGCAACAAAAAATCCGGTGAGGCCAAGGTACTGAAATCCTAGATCCAGCTAGAAAATGGATGAGTGAACTCTATAGAATAAAAAAAAAATATTTAAATTTAGTGCAACGTTTTCTTATAATTTTAATTCCGCATGAATAAAACTTATTTGTACGCAAGTCAAAACAGTATTTTCTCAAGTGTCAGGAAACCAAGCAACTAGACATAAACTCCTACTTTCGTCTAAGAAGAAGAAGAAGAAAAAAACAACTTTTCTTACAGAGCTGGGATAATTATGCATAATAAAAAAATAAATAAATGCTGTGGTTAACGAAAACAAGAGTGATGGGGAATCTGAAAGTAAATGTTCCGGTTCAGAGTCACGGTATATGACAAGCCGTAGGAGGACACCGCATGATGAACAAATGTGAATACGAGTCCGTCCCCTGACAAGGAACTGGATCACTTCGCATAACCCGGACGAGTGACAAACACTACGACCGTTTCACAGTGGTCAGCTTCCGCGCTTCGTGACGGGATATCTGCATCCATTTGTGTGAATACAACCAGAGAAAATCGACAACGAAATTTTGAAGCATCCATGAGTAAGACGGGCGGACGCGTGGAGAATGGACATCTGTCCAAGAATGGCCGGCCAAGTCAATGTCAGTTGTCTATGAAGTCAGACCTTGGTCTACTAAAACAAGAAATGCAACTAAGGACTGAACCACGACGAACAAATCCAGTAGTTCTTAGATCCCTCTGCTTATTTAAAATCTATTTTTTTTTAAACCCAGTGGTTTTGAATTTATGTGGAAACGAATGATCATTGTGTTAGTTGTTGACAAAATAAATTCATAGAGTTTTATAGACTTTACAAATCATTTGGCTTATCAGTATTTTTTAGTTATTTTACTTTACTCTTCTAAAAACAGCACATACTAGATTTAAGTATTTGTTAACAGTTTGTTATAGATATTTTTGTATTATACGAATTAGTATATGATCTCATAGACCGGATGAAATTTGCAGTGAATATGGAAAATAGGGTCCCATCAATATGAACTTCTGTAATAGAACAAAATATAATCATTCTTTATATCATTAAATATAGTGATACCATTTTTTGTAAAAAAAAAAAAGTGTATTTTCACACACTCACACAAATGGTATACATGAAATTCCACCACTCCTGTTTTTCAAGAACCTCCACTCATCTCACACCTACCTTATACTTTCCGTGAAGTAGGTCTGGACCTTCAACTCATCTGGTGCCCACCCGAGCGCCCTCCTCTGAAATGGAAAAAAATCAGTGTTGAAAGAGATCGTATACTAACAATCTAACGCTGAAAGTCGCGATGTGTCTAGTTTGTCACTAAGCTGGAAGAAGAATTAGAAAAATAATGAAATTGGTGCTGAAAAAGTACTATGACTTTTTCTCACCTCCTTAAGGTCAAGTAATACTTACCGTAACCATAAAAACTGCATCGCAGCTACTTTAAAACTAATTGTCGACTAATATTATTTTTTGCAGACTGTTCGGCCATTTTGTACGATCATTATCATTTTCGATTTTTTTTATAATATGCTACTCATAAATATTTTAAAATCTTTCATTCATATGTTGAAATCAACTTCTGTCTGTGCTCACTTTTGAATCTTGTAATCTTGTAGTTCCAATCGCGTTTCAAGATCCTTACTACTTTTCCTATAATTCTTCATTTTATTGATTGCAAAGGATGTCATAAATACATCAATCCATTTGTCGAAGTGAATTGTTGTTCAATATATTCTTCAGTGTAATATTCTCAAATACGGCATCAACCTCAAATGGGTTTTGTGATTCTGGACTGGTCATGAATTGGGCTTAGAATGAGGGAATGTGCCATATATTAGAATAACGCTTTGCTTTACAAAAATACTTTCCTACCAGATTGCACAACTGTTTGATATTTTCCGTAATTTTCCTGAACTTCCACGGCTCAGCTTCGAGGAATTCAGGGCAACTACATGTCAGTGTCCTTAAAAACAGAGATGGAAATACCATTACCTTGTTTCTAGGATACCGGTTAAACAAATCTTAAAAACACGTGCACATTTGCTGGAGAGGCTTTTCATAAATCCGACCCCAAAAAAAAAAAAAAAAAAAAAAACGTCATGAGGTATCTAAAACCTATCTGAGCATCATCTTGTTCCACCATGACTTTATTTTGCATTTCAGGTTCCTGATGTGATTCAGGTCATGTAAAATCCATGAGCTTTACGTGCCTCTAAGATAAAATATCTCATTGAAAAGTAAAGCTTCATCATGCATTTTTATCGGTGCTATTTAGTGGTTCCTTTTTCAGTTTTTGTCAAATAATTTACATGCACTCCTCCATTTCAAGCTTTCAACGTCCATTTTCCATCGCATTTGAGATATATATATTTTTAAGCATTGTTTGTTCAGATGGTATACATTTTTTAGACTACATGTGGGCAAAGTTTCTATGCTTGTATTCTTCCGTTAAAGAATTCACGAAAAAAAACTTGAAACCTATATATTACTTGAGATATATTCCGTGTAACTTAGCATTTTAATGGCTAAACACATGACAACTAATTTCAGGCAGGTTTCCATAAGCATTTCGCTTCAGTTACTGATGCCCGTTTTAAAAACGGCTGTAAATGTTACCTAACACATAGAATATTTATTCATCATTCCACAAGCATCAAAACAGACGCAATTTCAGCCCATCATTACCTGCCTTAATTCATCAATCAATACTTGACCTTGCCCCTTCTCATGAATACTTAGCATTGCCAAGGCTCCATAATTCCTTTCACCAATTCCTTTGTGACTTCCCTCATCATGACATTGATTGAACACCCTGGTAAGCTACTTAATTCCAGTTCTACTACCGTGCCGAGGCCTCTCTCTCTCTCTCTCTCTCTCTCTCTCTCTCTCTCTCTCTCTCTCTCTCTCTCTTCCAATCCCTTCAGCTCTGAACATCCTTTGAATCCTCGTCCTTTTAGTTACCCTCCTTTAGATTATCAATAGTCCCTCACATTCTCTGCGTATATAGTTATTAAATTTTATATTTAAAACTGAGCAATTTTATTATGCTTCCCGATGGACCCCTGAAAGCCTTTCTTTGAAAAACGGGTTTCTCGCGGATGAAAAATTGCTTAGGTGCGATAATACATTTTTTCGTTAGGCGGGGAGTGAACGTTCAAGGGAGCGAAAGCTTTGGTGAGCTAAGATTGATTCACTCTTTTATTATTATTATTATTATTATTATTATTATTATTATTATTATTATTATTATTATTATTATTATTATTATTATTATTATTATTTGGTAGTTCGGATATTACTACTGCGAATGAGATTAACTCAATTTAACGATAATTTTCTAGAGTAGAAACACATTCTGTGAATGCGCTCCTCGAAATGCAAAGAGATTCTTTCCAAGCAAATCGTCTAACTTCAGTAAAGGACTCGTAAATCTAACTTGATTTAATAATAATAAATAAAAGAGAGTTCTGTTTATCACCCATCTTAAGATAGCCTGGGTGAATGTTGACACAGCATTAGGAATCGTGTCAACAGCCTGGAAATCAGGTTATGATAGTTTCGAAAAAGAAATCGCTTCATTTTTTATTTCCTCTCCTGTCTCCTTCTCTCCTGCCTCAAAGATGCCATCAGAGTAATTGAGTTACTGGAACTCTAGCAAAGTTTCGGCAAATTTTTCAGGATTCCACGCTGTTTTACTCATAAACAGTTTTTACCATATAGAATAAGAAAAAGAAATCGTGAGTGACGAGTTATGGAATACGGATTTTAAAAAATCACACACACACACACAAACTGAAAAATTAAGTTGCGAGACAGTTTGGAAGATTTAGTAAAGGAATAAAACAAATAATAAATAGGACGAGGAGATATTGAAAGATATAAAACAAGAGTCGGCAACTTTTGGAGAGAGCGGACCAGACAGCAATGCAGTGTCTCGGAGGAGGGCCATGATATCAGTGTACTAAAATAATATGATAATTGTGAATAAACTTTGATAAAACCACTGTATCTAACGATGTTGTTAGAGTAGGGATGCCACTGGTTTTTTAAGTCAGTTTGTCGTAACTGTAATAATACATAGGCAATAATTATTATCGAATACAAACACCTACAGTTGTTTTACCAACAGACAACAAACTTAAACGAAAAACTTTGAGGAGGATACGAAGTAACTTTTCCAATAATCGCTTAATGCCGTAAATTAGGTAACAACTGTTAGATAAGCAGTGTCCAGGTGGCCGGCCGGACTGAAATCCCTCGCGGGCCAGATGTGGCCCACTGGTCGTGGGTTGCTGACCCCTGATATAAAAAAGAACCAAAAAGACAAAATGAATTATAAGGGTAGTGAGTAAAGGAATCTTTGGATTAAATATGCAAATGGAGACATTCATATGCAGAGATTGCACCACTGCGTCAATTGAATGACTGTTTTGAAGCATAATTGCTAAATGCTGAACTTTCAAGTGATGTAGTTACGAATGAGTGGTCATTTTATGACTTAATAAGATTTCAGTTGACCTGATACGGTGCTGTGATGTTAATGTAACTGAATAGCTAAGTAGATGTGTAATAAAATGAAAGGGATGCTTTTCCATATGTTTACTTGGATAACGTAAGTTCCTCATTGGACGGGTGGGTAACGTTCTCAGATAGCACTCTACTGATCCCGCGTTCGATTCTCCGACTGGCCAATGAAGAATTAGAGGAATTTATATCTGGTGATAGAAATTCATTTCTCGTTATAATGTGGTTCGGATTCCACAATAAGCTGTAGGTCCCATTCCTAGGTAACCAATTGGCTCTTAGCCACGTAAAATAAATCTAATCTTTCGGGCCAGTCCAAAGTGAGCTGTTAATCAGCTCAGTGGTCTGGTTAAACTAAGGTGTACTTAAATTAGATAACGTGCAGGATATGGCTTTCAAAGTAAGAAACAAAAAAATGGAGCTTTTCTGTAATCAATCTTGATTGACTTCCTGGATCCCGAAGTCCGGTTAACTTTAATTTCTAGCCAATCTTCAACACTATATCCAGAAATGTGCAAAAGCCACTACTCCTTAAGAACATTACTAGAAAAGTATGGATGTGTCGTTATAACCTTTCAAGCTTTTGACTAGTATCTGGTTAAACACCACAGTAACTTCATTGAAACTAAATATTTTTTTCATGGAAAATTAGAATAAAAACAACAGTGGTTTAAGAAAAACAACAGTGGTTTAAGAACACTGCCCTGGGTCAGTCCAGACACAATACGTCTTGGTTCACTAAAGATCCCATCAACAGCAACTTGCTGCTTCCTGCTTGTGAGGAAATCTTGAAGTAATCCTAAAATATGTCTACCCATTCCATGATTCTAAAGTTTATAAATAAGTGCCTTGTGATTTACTAAATCGAAAGAAGCACCAAAATCTATTTGAATTACTCTGCACTCAAAGCCTTTATCAAGGTTCCCTTGCAAAGGGTATGCCAAATCTAAAAGAACATCGCAGATACCTAACTGCTTCCTACATCCATGTTGACTATGAGCTAACAATCTTTTAGATTGCACATACTTATATAGGTTTAAAAATAAATTTTCAACGACTCTGGAGAGCACAGGGAGAATAGAAATTGACATGTAGTTACTGTAGTCTGCAGATATGCTACTCTTTGGAACGGGCACTGCATTGCTAAGTTTATGTCCATCCACAAAGATACTATGTCCACATAAAAATCTATAGAATCTACTAATTTTGGCAGACAATGAAATAGAATTTTTTTTAAACAAAAGGAAAAAACCATCAGGATCTTCTCCACCCCAGCTGTCAAGATTATCCAAAATTTTCTTAACATCCCTAGATCGAAATCCAAATTGTGTAGGGATAGGTACAGCATGACTAGTATCAGCTGATTGCTAGGCTTCAAAAGCTCGATGAAACAGTTCATCCTTTTCTCTAGGGCCAGTAACCAATCTACCATCATCTGTTAGTAGTGGTGGAATGGAAGATGAGTTTGACCTAAAGATAGATGATGCCTCTTTGGTCCAGCACAGATGAAGCTGAGTAATTCCCAGCTGTATGGTAAATTCTATTCGCAGCACAGAGAGACTCAACAGAAATAGTGAAGTTTTCATTTGAACGATTTTGTCTCCATGTATTGAATTTGGCCTGTTTGTCATGGTAAGTTCGTTTACATGTATCATCAAACCATGGCTGGTTTTTTCCCAAATTTGATGACCTTTCTAGATACATATTTTATTACAATAGCCATCAGCATGTCATTTATCTTCTTCTTGGGATCAGGATATAATGTGGCATCTGAAATATAAAGTGCTTGACAAGCTTCAATAATGTGATCCCAATTGGCTCAAGATTTCAGCCAGAATATTTATCCAATGGTAGCATTAGGAATATACTGACTGACGGATATGTCCATCTCAATGGCGCAATGATCAGAAGTGCCTATATATTCACAGAACTTGGACTTGACAATAGCTGTAACATCTGTGAATAAGAGGTCTAATCAGTTACCAAAAATATGCGTGGGTTCTTCAGTTAGCTGAACAAAATCTGTGGAATTTGAATTTAGCCAATCGCTGTGCTTTGTATTATAGTCTCCACAAATAACGAATGAAGCTTTTGAATGCTATGACTAAGCCATAGTAATCCTTTCCAAGAGACAATCCTATACAGAATCGTCGATATTTGGATTGCAGTTAACAGCAAATACATAAACATTGTAGAACTTACTGATAATTTTAAAACAAAGAACTTCATGGCAACTGCACTCCAAATTTTTCCGATGATATAAAGGTCATCCAGACTTAGTATATACAGCCATATCTTGAGCACGTGGGAAGCTACGCCAATAAATAAAGTCAGGGCCATCTAACCCCAGGATTAAAAAACCAACCTTTGACTTGTTACTACTACAAGTACAAGAGCCTCAGATAAAATCATCAAATTTTAGTTTCGGGCACAACTCTGAAGATCAAGAAATTTTGACCTTAAGCCCAAATATCTGAGTAAAGTACATTGCAATTTTTCTAACTGTAATGAGTTACAGGCACTGTTTTCAGCTCAATGTCTCCCAAAAGAATTAAAATCAACATCATAAAATCAGTAGCAAAACTAATAAATAGACTCATAACAACAGTAACATTGTAAAACAATACCGCCAAGAACAATAGTATTTACATTATTTAAAAAAAATTCTGCTGAATGTATAAATAAATGTGACCATATGCCATTGAAAAAAGCGCCGGAAGCAACTGGTCGACAAGGTGAGGCCAGCACACCCTGTAAGGCCATAAAGAAATCCACCAGGTTTGCCACAACAACTGGGGGAGGACAGTCAATATGGATTTAGAAATTATAAAACGCTCAGAAGGAAAAGATTAGGTAAAGATAAAGGCACTTTCCTGTTAATTCACCTAGTAATTTTTGCTTTCTCATCAGCCTGTCCTACACACTTTTCGAGAAAACAGGAAAGTGAACAAAAAAAAAAAGGACAAATGCGTGATTGTACCCACAGGCAAGGGAGCTCAAGCCAAAGATCAAGGAAGGCCACAAAATTATGCAAACAAAATAAACACAATCACATTCATGAAAAAAATAACATACGCTACAGGGTGTAATGGCGTCAGGAAGAGTAGGGAGAAGAATGGTGGAGTCAATGAGGAAAGTTAGGGGTAGTGAGGAATTTACTATAAGCAGATACTCAGGACAGGTTCAGTAGTACCCAAGCTCGTATGTCCGAAAGCGTTAATCAATTTGCTGGCTACCCGATCAAATTTAAGAGTAAAATGCCTGAAAAGACTGAATTTGGAAACTGAATTTATTACAAAAATTTAGGGGAGCTCAAACACACTGTTGCAAAGTAACACACCGATCCATTAATTAATTTGAAAGATATTGGCAAAAAACGATGACTCAAACTTCCTGAAAGGTATATAGTCTAACAACCTCCAGTATGAAAAGACAGCAGCTATTGCCTGTAATTATTCCTTATAAATGCCTCATGAAAGCCGGGGAGCAGAGAATATTCCAGGGTTTCGTCTTCTATATATCGTTTTATTCTTAAAGACCAAAGCAATGATCCAACAGCCATGAGCAGAATCAACTATAAAAGTTAAAGGGAGGGGAAATTTATGAATTCATAAGGGCATCTAATGGTGTTTCTTCCCTTCTGTCTCAAATATCACATGCATTGTTAATTGCAGCGATATCCATCCTGAAGGCGGTTTATGGTTTCAGGAGATGAAAATTCCATCTTTTTCTTATTAAGTAAGATCGTTAAAGTCTCTTTAGTAATATCTCTTCTTTAATGATTATCCACAT
Organism: Macrobrachium rosenbergii; assembly: GCF_040412425.1. NCBI lineage: Eukaryota > Metazoa > Arthropoda > Malacostraca > Decapoda > Palaemonidae > Macrobrachium > Macrobrachium rosenbergii. The sequence goes on along the minus strand of NC_089798.1, from coordinate 141,219 downwards.
TTAATGTCAGAAACTGAATGAATAACTCATTTTGAGATTATATATATATATATATATAAATATATATATATATATATATATATATATATATATATATATATATATATAGAGAGAGAGAGAGAGAGAGAGAGAGAGAGAGAGAGAGAGAGAGAGAGAGAGAGAGAGAGAGAGAGAGAGAGAGAGAGAGAGAGGTAAGCATAGGTTATAAAAACACGGTGCAGTGGAATGAGTTCCTAAAAGCTTTTAGTTCTTAGAATAAAAGAATGAGGAAAGAACTATGGGTATTAAAGATTAAAATATTATTATAAAAAATAAGGGAAGGAAAAGATAAAAGCTTTCAGGAAAGGTCTGGAGGAGAAAAGAGAGTGTGCAGGAAAATGTTCATAAGGAGGGAACGTTAGCCAGCTAAGGTACTCTTTTAGACAGAAGTATGTCCACTGGACATACAGGCCCGATTAATTAGGTTATCTTTACAACTCCTTTGGGGTTGGGTTATTAGTGTTCATGCTAAAATGGTGTAACATTCAACCTCTTCTGGTCATATTTTATGGACCCGCTACAAACATTAAGTACTTTATTGGTTATCTTTCATGATCAGGGTCTACTGTCATTCAGGCCCTTACATATCACTCCCGAACCTCCCTACCCTATTTATGTAAATCTTAAGGTGCATTTATTGCATGTTAATACTGTTACTACCTACGGTATCCAAGCACGTTTTAGCGTCCAAATGAGTTTTTTTAATACTGTATTGTCGTTATGTGCAAATACCATTGTTTTTTCTTTGCAGAGTTTTTCCGTGATTGAGAATGGCCATCGCCAGTCTTAGATATTGTATCTTGTGTAATTCATCACGTGATTGGTGTCTAAAGCCCTGTCCACACTAGCAGGCACTGCCTGACGGGCAAACACTGTTCCCATAACCAGTTCCACTATACTGACCAACCGAGCATGGAGCCACAACAATGCGATTGTCTGGTAACACTGCTTCAGAAGCAAGAGAAAATATAAACAGTTAGAAGTGCCCGTCGGGCATGCCAGCTAGTGTGGACAGACCATTAGACAAAACAACTTTTGATGGTATGAGCCCTAGGGCTAGTCACTCACCATAAAAACAAAAACAAAAAAATATGCCTTTCTTAAAGATTACATTTTCTTTCAGATAGGTTTACAAGGAACCCTAACTATGATACTCTTCCGAGATTTACAGCAGACCAGCCAAACTATGAAACGGTGTAAAAAGCGTTTTTTCAATTACTTATTTAAGGTTATTACTAAACTGAGAAAGGTAATGTTACTCATAAATATTCCAGCCAAGATTATAACTGGATCCAGTATTCTAGTTTTAAGGTCCTTTGCATATAAAACAGTTGGTAAAATTACAGTTATGGTCAAATTCAAATTTCTGATATAAAAATATATTTTCCCTGGCGTAAATTTGACCTTTATTTCCTCCACAAATGATAAAATTTAGAGATACAGGACGCCGCCCCCCCCTTAATAACTACAATAATGGGGTTCCACAGTGGGAAATCGGGGTTTTTGGGTGAGGGAATACAGAAAACCAGTAAAATAAGAGCTGTCTAACCTACGATAGTGGGTGAAGATCCACCAATAATAAAACCACATGTAGAGTGCAGTTTAAGCCAAGGATCTTTTGTCAGTAATGGGGTGGCGGAACGGCGCTGCGCGCCTTATCTGCGGAAATAAAGATTCTTGGCAAGCACGTTTATTCTGGCAAACGAGTATTGTTGCACTGTGCGCGCTCGCCACGGGTTTAGCGTGGATGTACATACTACCCAACCACTTCACTTACCTTAAATAGAATCAGAAGTTGCAGACGTGGAAGGTTGGGGATCAGTCTCTTCTGAATCATCCACGTGAACAGGCACACGCTCTGACTCAGACTGTGGAGGGTACAGGCGACTGACGGTGATAAAAGAATGACGAAGCAGCTCCTTCTCTGGATATTTGTGAACGAATAAAAACCGAGACAAATACTGCCCAAAGGATTCCGACCGATTACCAGGCCGTTTCATCCGCTCCTTCAGTTCTCGCTAAAGACGTTCAATATTTTGGGTATGGGTGTTGGGGTTAGAGGGATCCACAAAATTTTCAGAATTGTAGCGAGTTGTAAGCCGACCACTTATGGCTTATAACAATACTGCCCCTTTTAATATATTTCTGAATTAAAGGGACAAGCTTAGCAGCGTCACGCTTTCGAGGCAATGGTTCAACAAGAGGCACAATAAAAGTGTTTTTCGAAAGCCTTTCAATACCTCCGAACACCCATGCGTCACTTAGGAGCCTTCCACGATCTTACTTTCGCTTTCCAAAGTGAGATTCGTCGATCTCCACGATAACACCGTCACCACCAATCGCCTCTTGATTATCAAAAGCGTAATCAGTCACTTCTGAACTAAAACTCCTCCAGTCTACGCTAGTGGAAAGAGATAAATGGAGACCCTTCATAATCAAATGATGGTCCCAACACTTATGCAATCAATGGTTGAAAAACAATATTTATTTCCAAGGTGGAAGATGAGACCCATGTAGAAATGTCCCTTTATAGTCACTTACAGTGTAATTACATAATCATCTCTTTATAGTTTTCGGGATTCGTACCGACTGCTTGCAGTACCACAAGAGCTTATCCTCCCGAAAAACTAACGGCGAACCACACTTAGGACACTTTAACACTCTTGGAAGCACTGAATGTTCACGCAGAAACCTATTCACTACTTCTGGAGTTCCATTGTAATGTCCATGAAAACGTCCAATAACGTCAAAATAACAACCACTGCACGTCTGAACAATGGAATCCATGGCAGTCAACTGACGCACTTTTTTAGAAGGGCGTATGAATTCCAAAACGCAGTTAATTTGATAATCTTTCCAAAATCAGGTTTCAGCATTTTAATTGGATCAGGCATTTTACCCACAATCTTGACAAAAACAAAAACAATCGGGAGAAAACTAACAACCATAAACACATCCTTGGAATATCTCCGTAACCATTAATTTGCGCAAGATTCGAGTAAGTTTTTCGTATGAATCATCTCAAAAATGAATGATACCAAGAAAAAAAAAATACATATCCGAATTTGACCGAAACTGTAATAATACCAAAAAGTCCAGTCTCCAAAATGTCAGTAATATGTGAGATTCACTTGAGTAATTCCGTTACAGAATGAATTTGTCAGAACCTCATCCGTTAACAATTTTCTGTTTGATTTTCTTCTGGCTTTACATAAATGCTCACTTATGTTCTATATTGTTTTTCCTTCATTTTATATAAGACATAAAGCCCCATAATAAAAGAATCCTGATTTCTCAGTTTCTTTTACGAGCCAAAAATTTATTATTGTTCTTGGCAGAACTAACGGAAATAAAGTACCAAGACATCAAGTATTAATGGATGACATCATTACACTGAAATACTCATAGAATGGATCCAAATTACTTTTTACCGCTTGAAATATATTTATAATTGCTGAGATGTAAACTTTCTAAATATATATATATATATATATATATATATATATATATATATATATATATATATATATATATATATATATATATATATATATATATATATATATATACATATACATTTACACACAAAGAAATAGCAGAGAACCCATCAGTCAATTACACTTCGACAATATGATAATTAATTATAAATTTCAATAAAATAATGAACCCAACAATTCTTCATGGAAGGTCAGACATGGAAGGTTCAATAAGCGTGTTTGCTACTCATTGTGAAAACAATTTCACCACATGCATAGAACTCTAATCTAAATGAAAAGCAACAAACAAACAATTTTATTCACCATACACTTTGGAGAGCCCGATTCCCCCAAAGCCTTCCACGAACATCAAAACCCCTCATCGTAAATGAAGCAGAAACCAGCCGTATGAAAATGTTTTCGTCTGGTACGCTACGACCGCCCATTCATCAGAATCTCCGGACGATTTGTCAACGTCTTTCATCACGCTCATGGATTCCCCTTTTTCCCTACTTGGATTCGTTTCCTCGTGCTCTTACAAATAGGTTGTCACAAAAAAGACCCATTTCATTAAAGATCGTTCATTGCTTTCTGAGATGGAAGTACTTGAATTGCACCCTCCTTGTTTGTTTGTACCCTTGGAATACTCTATATACCATTTTCATTTCCTGTCTATCCAACTATTTCTTTCAGTCAGTCACTCGATTCCTCTGTCTTCCAATTCAGTATTATATATATATATATATATATATATATATATATATATATATATATATATATATATATATATATATATATATATATATATATATATATATATATATATATATATATATATATATTTCCAATGTGTGTGTCCCAATTCCTCCCACTTCCTTTCACCCTCCAAAAACTGGTTTGTGTGTGCCCCCTTGTCCCAATTCCTCCCACTTCCTCTCCTCTCCTCCCCCCCCAAAACTGTTTTAAGCAGTGTGGTCCCTAAACAAACACCCCCTCTCCCCTGGACCACAACTCCCTCATGAAAAACGACAATCCCCCCCCCCCCTCCTTCCTTTCCATCCCTCCTCCTTCCCCCTCCCCCTTCCCTCATCCCTTTCCATGTTTAAATGTTTATAGATTTGTAAGGACATTCCTCGGGAACTCAGCTCCCTCATGGAAAAACGATAATTCCCCTTCCCCCTCCTCCTCCGTTCTCCTCCTCCTTTCCCTCTTTCCTTTTCCCCTTTCCATGTTTTACGATGTTTGTATATGACCGGTAGGTATGGGAATGGTGCAGATATGGGTAGGAATAGGTATAGGTATAGGTATAGATATAGGTATGGGAATGGTATGGATATGGGTATGGAATGGATATGGGTATGGGTCTAGGTATGGGTATGGGTATGGTACAGATTTGGCTATGGGTATGTGTATGGCATGGGTATGGGTATGTGTATGGTATGGGTACGATACAGATATGGGTATGGGTATGGTATGCATATGGGTATGGGTTCAGGTATGGGTATGGGTACGATGCAGATATGGGTATGGTTATGGGTATGGTACGAATATGGGAACTAGCAAATACGAGCGATAACAAGCATCAGCTATGTATATATATATATATATATATATATATATATATATATATATATATATATATATATATATATATATATATATATATATATATATATATATATATATATATATATATATATATATATATATATATATATATATATATATATATATATATATATATATATATATATATATATATATATATATATATATATATATATATATATATATATATATATATATATATATGTGTGTGTGTGTGTGTGTGTGTGTGTGTGTATGTATATACTTATATCTATCTATCTATCTATCTATCTATATATATATATATATATATATATATATATATATATATATATATATATATATATATATATATATATATATATATATATATTATTATATAATATATATATATATATAGGGAATATAATAAACTTACCAGGGGAATATGTTTTCCCTGGCCTTGAAATTAAGTTGCTCATTGCTTTTAATTGCAAGATGAAACAAGGAATAGATGGTCGCCAGTGAGACCCAGTGATACAATTCTAAGCGTTTATTTACACATAGAACAGATCAAAGTTAAGTACAATTAATTTACAAAGGGGATCACAATTCAGTAATGAATAATTACAGGAGAAAGCATAATTAATTATGGCTAAAGTAACAAATGATTATTAGTCCTGGCTGCAGATGTGATTTCTAAGGGAATGGTATCCCAAATTAAGCACTGATGAAGGTTGTTCACAACAGACTTGAATGTAGTAAATTGGCGAACTGGTAATAGGGATGCGAAGGCAGTGGATTGCACACGTGAATTAACGTCTCCTGAAATGCAGAGAGAGCTTCGTTGATTATTAAAATTAACATGTAGGCCTAACAAAGAAATGAACAAAGTCTAAGGCTGGAGGAGGTACTTAGATTTAATTATTAAATTCACTTAAATTTAGCATTGGTAACTCATTAAGCAAAGGGACATTTAATCACTGATTTCCAGTCGTAAAAGGATTCACAAGGAAGGAAAACTTGAAACTGAAAGACGAGAGAATTACAGGAACTGGACTGGGCAAAATCCCTCTTCCCTATCCAGACATGTACCTGCAAGACATAAGATCTACTCTCATAATTAGAGAGCATGGATGAATCCCAGTAGCACTTTGGATGACTGCCCTCACTTCAGTCGGAATTTAGGCACGTTGTCTTCGTAGGATAAAATGGGGCGGGGGGAGGGGGCGGCTTTCCACAAAGGGGAAATAATGTCCCAGCTGCAAGGAGATGCTCCCAGCTTGATGTCTTGCCAGCGTCTGCTTCACTTTCCTGAGTCAGGACATTTGTTTGACCCCTGCCTTAGGTCACGTGACTGAACTGGTGGTCAGTTCGATCTGGTCTTCACTGGTGTGATCTGGAAAGAGGAATTTTACAAACGGTATAAGGGCGGAAATAGAGAAATGGATAAAAGCTTAGGGAGTAGCGAAGGCATTTACAGTATGGCAGAAAGAAGGCCTGTGGCATTTCCTGCCGACTTTGGCTGGAAAACTGCCTTTCACACCTTCGTTTATGTTGGGAAGTGTATTGTATTAAAAGATATTTTTAAAATGGCAGAATGCCTGAATTCATTATATATATATATATATATATATATATATATATATATATATATATATATATATATATATATATATATATATATATATATATATATATATATATATATATATATATATATATAATATATATATATGTGTGTGTGTGTGTATTTATTTAAATGTATACAGTATATATATATATATATATATATATATATATATATATATATATATATATATATATATATATATATATATATATATATATATATATATATATATATATATATATATATATATATATAAAGAGAAGTAAAGCCAGTACTTGTACATAAAACATCCTACATTCAGTTATGACTACCGGTTTTGAGTACCTGTCTCCATCATCAGGTCTGACAACAAAAACACAGAAAGAAAAATATTGAAAAATCACTAAATCACAAACGACCATTAGAATACGGTAATGTTACACAAAAGCTTATATAAAAACAGGTAATATACAAGCATAGAAAAAAAGACGAAAGAAAACAGTACTAAAAGAAACAAATACTTGTATCACGGAAGCACACACACACACACACGCATACTAAAAATTAAAAACACAGCATCTCCGTGGACCTCTCGTTGTTACTGAGGGAAGGTTTCAGTTTTAAAGTGTACAGGCTTTCTACTATTGACAGCTCCGCGGGGCCACTCGACTAGAGAAAACGGAAACGACTTTCTAAGCATAGACGGCGATCATTATTTTCTGCATGCTCCCGTATGGCACTGAATGGTGGTTTTGCTAAAAGCCTGTTTGTTCCAATAGAAATAGATTTTCCTAAGTGTTCAAAACATCGTACACATGCTTGGCGCTTTGTTTTTCCCATGTAAATTGCATTACAGAAATTACACTCGTATTTGTAAACAACATGAGGTTGTACTTCTGGGGGTACGATGTCTTTGTACTTAAACAAGCTACCAATGGTGTACTTAGGTTTAAAACCTACTCTGACATTAACTTGGGGATAAAATTCTCTTAAAAGTTTTTAATAGTCTATTTTTAACAGAAAAATTCTTATTACCACCATAGAAAAACATAATAAAATGTCGCACCGCTTTATTGCCTTTTGAAACAGAAACTTTCTGGAATAATAACTTTTCTAGCTGTTTACGAACATATGTATCTGTGAAAGCGATATTAAAACCGCTTTTATGAAGCATTTCTTTTATAAATTAAAGTTCTGAATGAAGACTAAATTATCAGCTTTCATGCAACTTTTTGTGTAACATTACTGTATTCTAAAGATCATTTGTGATTTAGTGATTTTTCAGTTTTTATGTTTGTTTTTGTTGTCAGACCAGATGATGGAGAGTTACTCCGAAGCCGCTAGTCATAACTAAATAAAGGATGTTTTATGTACAAGTACTGGTTTTACCCTTTCTATCAAGACTCTGCTTTCCACGGGATAAATCAGTTGCAGATATATATATATATATATATATATATATATATATATATATATATATATATATATATATATATATATATATATATATATATATATATATATATATATATATATATATATATATATATATATATATATATATATGATATATATCTTTCTTCTTTATCTTCAGCTTTTCCCATCTTTATATGGGGTCGCTGTTTGTTATTAGTCTTCTCCATCTTCTGCGATCATGCACCATTACCTCACTCACGTTCTTCTCCTGCATGTCCCTGTTAACTGTGTCTCTCCATCTCATTCTTGGTCTACCTCTCCTCCTTGTTCCAGGCACTTCCATATTCATGGTTCTTTTACATACAGATTCCTCCTCTCTTCTCATAACATGTCCAAACCATTGTAATCGTCTCTGTTGCAGCTTCTTTGATATTTCTGTAACTTTCACCGTCCCTCTTATGAAGGCGTTCCTTATCCTGTCTCTTCTTGTCACTCCGCACATCCAACGCAGCATTCTCATTTCTACCACTTCCATCTTTCTCTCTTGTGCTTTCTTCATAGGCCATGTTTCACAACTATACATCAACACAGGTCTGACAATGCTCTTGTACATTTTCCCCTTCATCTTTACATTAAATCTTTTGTCACATAACACACCTGATGTTTTCCTCCAATTGCACCAAGCTGATTGTATTCTGTGATTCACTTCCTCCTCCATCCCTCCACAATCAGTGACACACGACCCATGGTACTTAAAGGATGTAGCTCTTTTTATTTCTGCCTGCTCTAAGTTGATGCTTCCCTCTTGGTCTCCTCCATTCATCCACATATATTCCGTTTTTGCTCTGCTTATCTTTAGGCCTCTGTCCTCCAATGCACTTCTCCACAACTCCAATTTCCTGTCTGCTTCTTCCTTACTGGTGGTCACTAGCACTATGTCATCTGCAAAGAGTACACTCCAAGGTACCTGATCTTTCACTCCAGACACTATCACATCCATTACCATATCAAAAATATAGGGACTCATGGCAGAACCTTGGTGTAGTCCCACTTTCACCTGAAACTTGTCTGTTGTTCCCACTGAGAATCTTACCTGTGTTGTTGCTTCTCTATACATATCATTTACAATCCTCACATATTTTTCTGAGACATATTATATATATATATATATATATATATATATATATATATATATATATATATATATATATATATATATATATATATATATATATATATATATATATATATATATATATATATATATATATATATATATATATATATATATATATATATATATATATATATATATATATAGATATAGATATATATATATATATATATATATATATATATATATATATATATATATATATATATATATATATATATATATATATATATATATATATATATATATATATATAGAGAGAGAGAGAGAGAGAGAGAGAGAGAGAGAGAGAGAGAGAGAGAGAGAGAGAGATATGTATATATATAGTATTAATATTATATCAAATATTTATATAATTTACCAAATACGAAGCAAAATATATCACTTAATACCAAATTCACTGAAGCTTTGGAGTTGCACCCAAACTGAATTATTACTGATATGCATATCTACACCGGCCAAAATGGTGTTAGACTTTGGCCTTTGTTTCAGATGCAGTTCTAGAGATTCGTCGTGACCATTCGTCCATCAACAGTGGTGATTTCTATCGAATTCAAGTTCAGTTCTTAGAACTGATCGCACCCTATAACCACCAGCAGAACTGACTGGTAAGCTTGTAATACTTGGCTAATTATGAAGCAACTGTTACACAGGTGATTTTTCTTATACTTACAAATTTCAAGCCAAAAATATCCCTCAATATCGAATTCACTATATCAGGTCCCAATCCTGGCCACAGACGAAAGACATTTCACTTATTTTGAATTCCCCAAGGATGTAAGTTATGCAAGTCAGTTGCGTGGTGAATTAACTGATTGTATGAAATTAAAATCATTCTTATGTGATTTTCACTTGAGCAACAGCAGTCATAACGGCTAGAATTTTATTAGCAGCTTCATGGCAGATCGATCTCTCATTGATAGTTTCATGAATGACTATAACATCTCTCAGCAACTTGAGGAAAGACTGAAACTGGACTTTTTATCAGTTTTTCTCTATTGTTCTTCATTTAAGGACCCCACGTTTTGAAAGTTAGGTCAGGCAAAAAATGACATGAAGCATATCAGTCTCTATTAGAGCCTACCTGAATAACGTCAGACGATAACCATCTTGTATGTTTAACAGAGAAGTGAATGGCTAACTAGCATTTGGAGAAATATCACACTGAAAGCATATAAAGCTCAGTCACCATAAATTTTGATAATAGGCAATATTCCGCTATACTGTGTTATGAAGTGATATGGTACATGAATAAGATCCTCAGCATAGTTTTCACCAGTGGAAAACCAAGTTCCAATTAATGGAAATGTTTCCGCTCAAATTGTTTCAAAATATATGATAATTAACAACAGGTATCGGTGCTCGACTCACAAACAAAGAATTTCAAAGGTTAATCCAAGAAAATTAGGTAAACCGAAGGTCAAACTACCATTCCATAACAAACAGTTATGAAGACCATCTAAATAATCTCGTTAGAACTGAGCTATCATGTGCGTTTTACAATTGGAGATTTATTCATGTTTCCAAGAAAATCACAATTGAAGTTTTTTGTTCTTGATAATTATTCCTTTTGCAAAGACAAAATACAGAGTAATATAGATTCAGGTCAGTTCTCATTGTTCTTATTCACAGCCTTCAAGTGATGTTTGCAAATTGATAAGAGCACGTATAAAATTTTTAGTGTTTAATCTTTGAAATGAATAACTATAAAATCATCCCTATAAAAACCATAAAAACGTGCAAATACACAAATCCAGTTTATATTGAATGTTGACTTCTACTTTTTGGTCATTCAAAATCCCTTACACTTTTATGTTATTTTCATTATTTCGAAGAAAGACGGAGACCTGACAGTGGTTGACCACCTGCTCATGATGTCATTTTTTTAAGAAGCCAAGCAGGGGAACAAGAACCTTGATGCTAATGATTTTCTTCTCACATTCGACTTTGACTTTTGCAAATTACAGTCCCTTGTTGGTCTTATGAGGAATAAGCCTACCCTGGCAAAATGCAAGTCAGCTGTCAGTGGGGTAAGGGAGGAAATTGCGAAAAATATTGACAGTGTCCCAGTCTCTGCTATTTTCTTATAACTTCGACCATCCCTTAAATATGAGCTGTTGTTGAAACGGTAGATTCCCTTTAAGGAAGCTCTTTAATATTTGGCGTCGCTCATCTTGTAAATGATAGGCTGATCTAATCTCCTTTCCCTCTTGGTGGGTTTGGCTCCTGTTTAACGGAGTGATGAAGTAATTAGTGGAGGACCTCCAAGGGATCATTAAGAGTCGTTAAGGGAGGAGCCAGGAATTTGTCCATGACTGATTCCAAACTTTTTTTTATTACAGAAGTAATGCTCAGAAATGTTAATGGTTAAGCAATTCTTTCGATCCAGTTTTTACCAGAAGTGAGGTTTAGGAAATTTCATAGTGAAGCAATATTTTATCCTGGGTCCTTTATCGTGTAATCATTTAGGTTTGGAAATAGTCATTGAAGTAATATTTGCTGTAACGAGAAATATGTATTACATGAGCCCTAGAATTATGAAAAACATGCAGCCCATGAACATATGATGCTATAAATTATGTACTGAAAATTTGAATTTCTATTCAGCACAAAATACCTCTAAAGCACAAAATAACTCTACCTATAAACACAAAGGAAAAATGCATAATTTAAGTGACACAGAGTAGAAATTGACATGTTTAGTTTTATTATTTTGTTTTTACACAAGGAAAATCAACCAAGTTCGTTGTCATGAAAATGTCTTTAGCTGTGTGCAAACAGCTACAGTTTTTAAAGATTTTATCATCAATTGTCTCCGAGACAACTGGCGCAATCATTTTAGTAATATACTCAGAATTCACTGTGTAAGGGTATCCACGATCATTTCAGATTGTTTCAGAAAAATTTGGATTAATCGATACTCGACTGGTAACTATGAATAATTTAATGTTTTCAAAACCGCTTTGTCACAGGGTATGCCATTGGAATTTGAAGGTTTAATTAAAAGACTAGTCAATATGTGAAGAGAGTAAATAATTTACGTTTTGCATTGCCTTTTATTCCGCAATACGAGCAATCCATGCACACATTCGTCCTAAGAATGAATGTTTTCATACCATAAGGAGCTTACTTTGTCTTTTGTGCATAAGGACATGTGGCACTACTGTTATTCAAGAGGGCTATTGACAAAGCGAGATACGTTTTCTTAAAAAGGGAGGTATTTTATGAAGTTGTACTCAAGTTTGAAGAGCAGTGACAGTGTTAATTTTTATCCGGCAGTTTGCAAAATCCTTGTGTGTAAGTCTGCTAATAGTAAACAGCACTGACTTGATAGAATTCTCTTGCAGATAATTATGCACTGGGAAGCACTATGGGGCTAAACATGCAGCTGTTATCTAGCTCCATTCGCTCATGAGTGAGGTACATCAACTATTATTGCTAAGAAATTGGGTGTATTCACTTTAAATGTCTTCCAGGCTAAATAAGGTATCTAGTAAGATGATAACTGGTGAAGACTGGAACCATATCATTTCAAAGGGAGACTTTTTAAACCTTTGAAATAGCTGTTTTTCTAAGCCATTGCAGCAAACTAGTATGGGACAAATTAAACGATGCCCATAACAAGTACATAAAAATATATGTTTATAGTAAATTTAGTCTTATGATTCCCCGATAAACATGATTCATGTTGCCGTATTGTTAAGGATATGATGGCAGATGAAAAACACTTTCGTCATTGGCTCAGGAAGCTATTGTCACTCTGTCACTTCGCATGTTCAGGACTTCTCTAAATGTTCATCACGTCATTTTATACTTTGTGACATCGTCTCTCGAGATCAATATCTTCAAGAACCTTCCATAAGGGTATTGGAAGAGATGATCATGCCTATTGTTTCCTGGGTTTCAGAATTGATTAGAAGCATGCATTTTTATGAGAGAGAGAGAGAGAGAGAGAGAGAGAGAGAGAGAGAGAGAGAGAGAGAGAGGTACTTTGGGTTTGCTGGTTGTCCCAGTTTTTGCCGAGGATTACCATAGTCTCGAGGCTAGTACCCTGATCAAAAGGCTGCCACGATGGGGGCATTGTAATCACTCCTTATTCTGATCACTCAGAGTGCAAGTGTCCTTTCATTACGGAGGTTGGAAGGGGATCTTCTGGCGATTAGCATCGTTTATCAGAAGAAGATTCAACTTTTGTAGTTTATTGCATCAAATAACACTTCCCTACACAATATATATATATATATATATATATATATATATATATATATATATATATATATATATATATATATATATATATATATATATATATCTATATATATATATATATATATATATATATATATATATATATATTTTTTTTTTTTTTTTTATCATCTACTGTAGGCTTACGAAAGCTTTTTCGCTATTTCTTCATTAATTTGAATTTTTAGCACCAAACTTTCTAGAAGAGCATGTTTTCTTTTACGATAAGAAAGATTTTAGAAACTGGAAATAAAGGCAACAAATGCTGTTAGAATTCTCATTAAGGATAACGATCATAGATATCCCTGTATAAAAATCGAAGAACCCCACTTCAGCTAAATAAAAATATATATATTAAGTCTTTTAGATGGTCCTTATTCATGGTCGCACAAAAATTACCCTTTATGGTCTTTGTGGGAGTCTTCCAGTAATAAGCTCATCACTTGGTTAAACCGCAACCAAAGACCACCTAGTGATACCAGGAAATTAGATTACAGCACAATTTACCCAAAGAAAGCTAACGGAAATGAAAGAGAGCACATAAAGGGAGAATGGTACTTTGATTCAAATATAAAAGAGAGAGAGAGAGAGAGAGAGAGAGAGAGAGAGAGAGAGAGAGAGAGATTTAATCCGTTTATTGTTAAAGAGATTGCGAACTTGTTGCAAAAAAATGTAGATCGTATCTCCTTAGCTGGAATCTTAAACAACCTGTTACAAGAAAACAAATAAAAGTCTCTTTTCTCTCTTTAAGCGCAAAATATTCCACATTGAGCAACAGAATTTACAAGACTTAAGATAATTTTAATACCATAATTATTAATAATAACAAAAGTGCCACAGTCATGACAAAATGTCAGGGATAATTGTTGTATTGGAAATAAACGTAGTTGTAGGAGTGTGCACTGTATAGGATACATTGGTCGTATAAAAGTTGATGAGTTAAAGACGCTAACAAAGGCTGTTCCAGCAATAAGACTGTAATACATGACTGTACATGAAACACAGTGTTAGGAAAGATGACAAATTGATAATCGAGTATAGAAAGTTTATAAAATAACAGATATTATTATATATATATATATATATATATATATATATATATATATATATATATATATATATATATATATATATATATATATATATATATATATATATATATATATATATATATATATATATATATATATATATATATATATATATATATATATATATATATATATATATATATATATATATATATATATATATATATATATATATATATACATCACACAAATATTAAGCCAAAAATATCTTTTTTAATATTCAGTTCGCCATACCTCGGGGACAACATACACCCAAGGGGAATTATAATTGATAAGTGCTTCGTTACCAGTGGGATTCGAACAACCGACTGCTTGGGAAACGATGGCACACAAGGACGTTTTTACCATTTGTCGCTTAATTTTTGTGAACATGAAAAATGCCACGATGTCTATGACTAAAGTTCATATATAGATACGTGTTATAAACGTGCCAGTCATCTATCATGGTTGTTGTCTGTACAAGACAAAAAGATTCCCATTTTCATAAGAACGAACGTAGTTGATATTCCATATGCAAAAACTAATGAAACTGCAGGTGTCAATTTCTATTCTTGCACTGGGCACATTTCCTTTATCTTTATGGGTAGAGGCATATTGAGCAAAGTAGAAACTGCTTCTGTATGAACCCTCGATCATCATAATAGCCGGATCTAAGGCCTAAAGCTATCGATCACTAGATGTTCGGTCATCAAAATATCTGAATATCACTTTTCCAATCAAAAAAGAATTAGGGACCAGCAGTAGATGAATTCCTGGATCCAACCTTAACGGCCCTTAATGGTTCCTTGGAGGCCCTCCACTAATTACTTCATCACTCAGTTAAACAGAAGCAAAACCCACCAAGAGGGAATGGGGATGATGTCAGCATAATATGATTTACAATAAGAGCGACGCCAAATATTAAAGAGCGTCCTTAAAGGGACTCTGTTGTTTTAGCTACAGTTCCTGTTTCAAGCGATGGTCGAACTGATATGAATATAGTAGTGGCAGGGACACTGTCGACAATTTTTATATATTACTCCGTAAAACTCACGGAGAGTTACTGTCAGGTTACTTCCTAAGACCGACACGGGACTGGAGACGGAAGGTACCTGTAAGTACTAGCGATTAATTTACAAAGTTTTCGGAAGTGATTTTTCGAAATGTTTTGTATCCGTCTTTTATTTTACTTTTAATAGATATTGATTCAACTTTTAAACAATTTTCCATTTATGAACTTTGATCAGGTAAAGGGTATATTACAATGTCATGAATATCCTCAGCTATTTTCTCCCTCTTTCAGTCAAATAACTACTCCATAATTCACACGGAAGCTAACTGATATATATACTTATATTTTAGAAAAGGTCGAAAATTATCTCTCTCTCTCTCTCTCTCTCTCTCTCTCTCTCTCTCTCTCTCTCTCTCTCTCTCTCTCTCTCTCTCTCTCTCTCTCTCTCTCTCTTTCTCTGTTTTGTGCACTGTCTCCAAATCGGTTACGAATGGGAGGTAAATACACCATGCTAAAATATTTTGCCATAACTGACTTCAAACTTCGTCCGGAGTTATCAAATGGGTCTTGTGCCTGAGAGCGTTCATTGGCTAACAGCAGCATTCACCCCAGTTTGCTCTCAAAGCATAGAAGCCGAGATTCAGCTTCTTTCAGGGGAAGGATTATGCACAAGTGCATTTAAAGATGGAAATTTGCGCCAAAGCACCGTGGAACATCAAAGCCCGGTAGTTTATGAAGTTTGGACGACAATTTGCTGCCAAGGACGTTTATGCAGCAATTTCCTCTTGCGGCGACGAACTGGGAGGATTGTTTCCAGTGCCTTTCTGTCTCCCGTTAAAACGAAAGTCTGGGAAACTCAGCTGTATTCCATTTAATCTATGAAAAATAATTTTGAAAATGCTGAATTACGTGCAAATGAAGGGGAAATATTGCGCAAATAATCACTTGCTCTCGTGAAAAGAATAATTTCATGCCCTATTATAAATCCACTGGACTTTTAGCGCTTGCAAAATAAAACTGGTATCTACAGGACGAGCTTCACGTTTAGAAATTATTCGTCTGTCTTTACTGTAAAGGAAATAACCTATTTTAACCACGTCAGACTGAGAAGGATCGCCGCAAAATTAAAGTGTTAAAGTAAATGCTTATGGTTTCTGAATTTCGCATCATTGTAGGAAACAGTTGAATCATCTGAATTCTTTTTTTCTTTTCGTAGATCATCATTTAGAATAACACAGAAGGGCAAATGAAATGACATTTCTTACACGAAAAAAAGAAAAATAATCTGCACGCTGCTAATGCATTGTTTGCTCTCTTATAGGTCACGCGATCATATCGAACTCTACAGATCTTTACTTGACAGTTACAATAATGAGTGAAGAGCAGTTGTAAAACGCTAAATTATTATCAAGTAACAGTTGATATCTCCAGGTACCACATCATGACAGCATAGCTCAGAACTCAGGATTAGAGGTAGATTTATGTTTCGGCATGTGAGTGTGAAATAGTAAACGCTGTTCTAAGGTTATTATTTAGTTGTTTTTATCTCCTATCTCTTTACACTTCCAGCTATCTACTCCTTCAAATATGTATTGTATCTTTATTTGCATCTACTCTTACGCTCTTTACCTAATTTTTTTTATTCCATCAATTCTTCGTATATTCTGGCCTGGTTTCTTCCATGAATTTTACGCTGTCATCATTTAAAAAATGTGGAAGCTTCCCAATAGATTTAGGGGAATTCTAACATGTTCTCTAGAAAAAAGTGCTGCTATTTAAAAAGCTGTCTAATTGTAGATGACAAGTATCAAATTCCCCTAGACCTGAAAGTATCCCAAAGGCCTTTGCTAACGAGTGCGACAGCAATTTGCAATCATCAGTTAAAACTCATATTATCCGAGGTAGGACATCAGAAACATTTTTCACTTGCTAAATTTTCCGATCATTTTCAAGAACCATTATAAATTGTTTGATATATTTACAGCTCAATGTAGATCAAAACATTGCTGAATGACACAGCCAGCATCACTTCTGATTTTACCCGATTTTCAAAAACGTACGATGTCGTAATTCTGCCGTGTGAGAGGTCTCCTCAATTTCGTAACTGGAAACATGTATATTCTTCAGGGATCATATACAAAGAAGTACTTTTATCAGCTTTTCACAATTTTTACCAGTTTGTGTATAAATGTTCTGCGTTATTACACATAGTTCAAATAATCATGCGAGTAGATCTATGGGGATACCGTCCTGCCCAATTAGATGAAGGCGTGAAGAAAAAGATTATAATAATAATAATAACTTCAGTAGAGTGCTGGCGCAATTTAATGATAAAAATTATAATCATATGTTTTCGTTGCATCCATTCAAACGTGCAGCCAAGCACTCCAGTCATATAAATCCATCTACACTGTCAGAACGTGTTTGTCTCTAAGAAGCAGGTTCCCCGAACCCTCGCTCTTTCTCTTTAATTATGCAAACGCAATTGTGCTAAGATGTTCCCGGCCTTATTGGTAACACTGTCATTCAGGGCGTTGCCTCGTCGTAGGTATGAAAATAACACCCCTTGTCAGACCTCCGTTATGGTTAATTCACAAGCAATGCAGTGGAAAGAGCAAATATTAACGCATGCATTTTATATTCCATAAAACACCTAACAACACGTGGATTTTATACTTCATAAAACTTCCTGACAGGTTGGCTTGGGTGTGGCAAATTATTATTTTTTGTTTGTTTGTTTAAAAGGGTGTGAAGCAAGGAAGAGACTACGCTTAGCGTATATTAGGCTCTCCGACTAGAAAAGAAAGCACACACTCGTTTGCTCGTGTCTGAAATTTCTTCTTCTACCAAGAATCCTGAGAAGAACGAAGTCTTTTCAAGGGTCATAAAAATGTTTAAAAGTTTTCCTCATCCCTTCATCATGATCCTGTACTTGCTGAAGTTAGTAGGAGGATTCCCATATCGTCTGACTCTTGTAGGACAGAAGTGGAGCGAAGCGATTCAAGAAACTACAACTGGAGTGACAGACAAGATTATCTTTGTAAAGAGTTCCTTAGCAAATGCCTGGTCTCTTTTTTTACTGATTGCTGCTTTCTCAAGTTCCGTTGCG
>NC_089798.1:80000-117500 GCF_040412425.1 Macrobrachium rosenbergii | reverse complement strand
ATCTTTCTACAGATTCTCGGCACTATAGCAACATACTTCTTCATTGTTGTGCAGTTCACGATCTCTGAAAATCCACTCAGTAATAATAGCACCCAATCTTAGACTTCCCTCAGTGCATAATGGAACGTGTTCTTATCATCAGATGTTCCTGATCCCTCGCTAAAGAAGCTCACCTCTACCCAGATGAGTTCTTGGATTATCTCTTTTTAATTAAAAGTAAGGATCAGACGAAAGAAAAGGATATTGTATGTAATGAACTTCTTCGAATTTCTCAAGTATTTACCTCACAGTGTTTCTATTAAATTTATATGGAAAATATTCACGTCATTTATCATGAAATTCAAGTCTTTATTGATACTAAATTCCAGTATATTACTGTTGCACGATAGTACAGAACCTTATGATTGGTGTGGTTAGAGCAAGAATTTACACTGGCATAAACAGTCTTTACATTTTATGAAAGGAGATTTAAGTAGTGAAAATTAAGTCACTGTTTCCTGTTTTATTTCGGAATTGCAAATGTTGAAGTTTTATCTGCCGTTGAGTAATGTCAAGTCAGTATTTCACTACTCAATGGTGATGAACAGTAAACTTTTCAGAAATCCATTATTTATGTCAACATTTCTGTTGTATGTAAATTTTCTAATATTTTAGTGTTTAGATTTATTTTGTGTTCTAGTGAAAAAGAATTTCTCAACAAGTCCAACACATGTAATTTTCTAATAACAACAAATGAAGTTTTGTAACATTCTTTTAGTTAGATTTATTTTAGGCTCTAATAGACGCCAGATAATAATTTTTAGGTGTATTTTATTTATTCAGTAGATATGCTATTTCGTTCAGCCTTTTATCACTTCTAAAGTCTTAAATTCTATTGCAGGATGAAATAACATTACTAACTTAGTTCTTGTCATATTTTGAAACAGAGTGGAGCATTGTGTTAGTCAATCGACGTTTCTCTAATATGCCTAGAACAATATCATTTGCATACTGCAAAATTTGGGTTGGCTTTCTACTTATATGAACTCCTCCTCAAGATTTATTCTTTTACCCATAACTATTCATTTAATTAACGTAATAATAATGATTTTTCAAAAGTCGCCCACTGCCTTGAGAAAGCAAATCTCATCCTACTGTGAAAAAAAATACTGATTTTTGAAAGTTAATATCAACTGACTGTAATTAAAGCCAAATTATAAAATATATTTTAAGTAATTGTGCCCGTAAGAACCTGTGTTACTCCGTTAGAGAAATATATATGGATTTGAGTAGTTACCACATTTTACTTTTTTATGGAGTTTATTTTCTTTGCTGGTATTATTATCATAGAATAAAGTCATAGTTACTCTCAATTGTTTTTTGCAGTATCTTGTCAAAGTTATACTGTCATATCTATCTTGCATTCAGTTAAACACCGGCCTTTAGTGTTATTCACCTGTCAAAAACCCATGAACTTGAACTTTTGATTCATCTTCCTAATTTTTTCCTCCATTATTTGAAACACTCTGATGTTACCTCTTTCTCTTCGTTTGCATTCAGGTAATGCTTCGATCCTCTTTATTCTAGTGCCGATTATTTTCTTTTCTTAAGAACTACGCTCTACTCTTATTTTCCTTACAATAGCCAAGAAAACTGAATTTTGGAATTTCTTGTTAGTATTCAAGGCAATGATTTATTGAGTGTTCTGTTCTCTCACTTGTTAAATTCTATTTCATCATAGAATTTTTTGGTCTATTCCTTTCTGGTTCATGAGCTTTCTAATAATGCCATCGTTTAAAATCAACCTTCTTCCCCAAAGTCGCCTTCAGCAAATCTTTCAGTTCCGGAAAACTCTTTTTACTGTCATCTCTAATCTTGAAAGCATGCTCGAATTTGGATCTTTCAGAGCTGCAAAGAATCCTTTTTCTGTTCTATTTTCATTTAAATTTCATATGACATTTTCTCTTCGCTCAACATTTGGTAATTTCAAAAATCTTTAATCTTGATAACAAAAATCTTTTTGATGTCAAAAATAGTTTTCTGCTCACCAGTTGCTAAACCTTAATACAATGTATTATGTTGTATATATATATATATATATATATATATATATATATATATATATATATATATATATATATATATATATATATATATATATATATATATATATATATATATATATATATATATGTATGTATATCGTATTTTACAGCATTGAAGACTTCTGAAAAATGTATGAGTAAAAATAAACTCACTCGACTTTAAATTACCTTACCAAGATGTTTTGCGGGTGGCTTTTTGACCTGTAGATCCTTTCCACCACATGCAATCTGAATTTTTCTTTTACAGTAGGTAAATACAGAAAGTTTATACCCACAGGTTACACATTGCCTAAAGGTAGGTACCCACGGTATGATGGCACCTATACTAAAATATCTCAGTTCCATATGTCAGTGTTCGGTCCTGTTGTGGTTTTTACCTTCAATGGAGTATCTGTATTATAACCAAATCTAATAATAATATGTGGGTACAGAATAAAAAAACACGATATTTCGAGTTACGACATGCCCTGTTTATCACGTTACGATTATTTGTTTGTCTTGACGTAAACGTTTCAATTTATTCATCTGAAAACAGCCAAACTGTATTACGGTACTGAGCAAAAAGATGGCAGTGTTTTCGTGTATTCTTCATAGTTTTCGAAAAGATTTTTTACAAATGAAATTTTTTGTTTTATGGTCTTACAGTGTTCTTTAATCTTCAGTTTTATGTTTAATACTGAAGAAGAAACCAATGTTTGCTTGGTGTTGCCGGTAAATCCTTTTACATGTAGTAATTTTAGTTTTGTCAGTTAATAATGTTTCCAAATCAGAGTCGTTTGAGCAGAACGAAAATAACGGTAAATTGATATAGAAAACCTAAGTTACTATAGCCCGTTGACTTATAAACTGGGACCTACCGATATAGGAATTTATTCTTTGTGATAAGGCTACATATATTTTTCTGTTTTTTTTTATGATACTATTGTTTATTTACAATTTTAAAGCATAATTTAACCAATTGAATCAGGGGTCATACACAGTAATTCTGATTTCTGTTTAGCAAAAGATAGTCTTCCTCTGGGGTTAGGATGGGCCTTTAAAAACTTTACTTTCGGCCTCTTGGATGCATTGTACATTTCCGGCGTTTATTTTAGGAAAATTAGCGTGTTCGACGTAATAATATATATACGGTATATATATATATATATATATATATATATATATATATATATATATATATATATATTTATATGATATATATATATATTCAAGTCGCATTTCCAAGGTTATAAAATACAATTTGTGAACATTAATAACAAATTAATTTATGGAGATATGCAATGGCAACAGCTCTTTATGTAGTAAAAATATTTAAAACAAAACACCTCATTCCAAGACAAGTCAATTATAAGTAAAAGGAGTTCACTAAAATCTTAAAACAACCTACCTACATGAAAGAAAGAGCAAGACTAACATAAATAAATAAAAACAGAGTGAGGAAAACCAGTTGCCAAAACTAGGCTATAAACAATTTTACTGAAGACGACTGAGTATTTAAAGACGGTAGAGTCATTTTGATAATTATGGATTCTAGGATGGTTAGGTCGTTGTTGTTCTGCAGTTGGCCTAAGACTGAAAAATCCTTTGCTGTCAATATAAGCTTTACATAATTTTGAATGATTACGTATATTTGATTGTTCAGGATTAGATAACCTGCTACCTGCTCTATGACTTATGCCCCTGTGGGAATCTATGCGGACCTTCAACAGACTCCTCGTCCATCCCACGTATATCCCGTGATCACATCCCGGGCAAGTATATTGACAGCAAGGATTTTTCCATCTTAGGCCAACTCCAGAACAACAACGACTTAACCATCCTAGAATCCATAATTATCAAGAAGACAGTACCGTCGTTAAATACTCAATCATCCTCAGTGAAATTGTTTATAGCCTAGTTTGGGCAACTGGTTTTCCTCACTCTGTTTTTATTTATTTATGTTAGTCTTGCTCTTTCTTTCATATAGGTAGGTTGTTTTAAGATTTTAGTGAACTCCTTTTACTTATAATTGACTTGTCTTGGAATGAGGTGTTTTGTTTTAAATATTTTTACTATATACATAAAGAGTTGTTGCCATTGCATATCTCCATAAATTGATTTGTTATTAATGTTCGCAAATTATATTTTACAGCCTTGAAAATGCGACTTAGAATTCATCGCGAAACGTCGGCTTTGGAAATAAACTGTTAGAGGATGAGGGAGCCTTTCCCCATTATTTACGTCGAGCCTCAGCTCCGTCCCTTATGTGTGTGTGTATATATATATATATATATATATATATATATATATATATATATATATATATATATATATATATATATATATATATATATACGCGCACATGTATATGTAAACTGCAGGAAACGAGAATACAAACCAGTCCGAGAATTTCCTTATATATCTAATATATCTATCATACACAGAATTGGATAGCGCAAGATAACTGGAGCTGCCAAAATGTATGATTTAATATAAATGCTAACAAAATGTAAGAAAAAAAGCAGAGCATGATAATTATCCTGACAGGAAATTAATAAAAAGCAAGTTGCCCAAATTATGAACTGTGGAACATTATATCTCATAATCTGTTTTCCAGTTTGTATAAAACCTTGGTAGGTTAGTTTAGGTTGGTTAGGTTAGGCTTGGTTAAGTTACGTTGGTTAGGTTAGGTTAGGTTACTTGGTAATATTAAGAATACGAAATAACTGGTATTATACTGGGCTTATCGCATTTTCACCATACTTTTACTATACTGTATCCCTTGAATTTTCCTATGAATATAATTAGGGAATTATAAACCTATAGTGCAACATATACAATGCATACTGTTATTTCTATCAGTTGACAGAATTTTACCATTTGGGCCAACGTACTCTCCACTGTTTTTCCGTTTCTTTCAGAAGGAGCCATTCTTCCCTTAGCACTACCATACCTAATTGTTCCTTATACCTTGCAAATAACATCCAAACATTGTTCTGTTGTTCTTCACAAAACCACTCATGCTATCATTTTACCGTCAACTTATTTACTCCTCATATTTTATGCAAAATTCTACAAACAATCTGTGCTTTCCCAAGAACCCCACCTGGAACCTTTCCCACTCCTCATCCCCTCTTACAGATTTGCTTATTGAACTATAGCATATTTTGTTTATAAATTCATTGCATCTTGTGCTTATTTCCTCGTGTTGATAATATTTATGACTGCATATATTTAAGGTTGTATATTCTTTTGGCAACGAAACAAGAATGTGTAGCTTTTTAAACTACTCTCTTCTGTTCATGCTAAGAATTATATTTCCAAACAAATGTCTAATTTCAGTGATATTCATAATAGGCAATGAACCTCTAGTTCCCATTCCAATTTTTCTCACCATTTTCAAACCATCTACAGCAGCAAGTTGCTGTTATTGTGTTGGTGACGTACTTCCTACTAAGGACTTTTTTCTCTGAAGGGGCTCACTGCCTTTCACAGCTCTTGAGAACTGGAATAGTAAACACAGGCGTCTTCAAGGTGCTGGTACCTCCTAAGCCATCACCAGTGTTGCTAAATACCATTAAGATATCAGTTAATTTGAAACTGATCTTGCATATATTATCAAAGGGTTTGAGATGTGTCATATTATCTTCACACAACAGTTAATTCAATATAAATCTAACAGTAGTAATCTACAAAGTAAGCTTAACAACTAATCTTTTACATAGGATCAAGTTTGACATAACAGGTAAACAATTATTAAAGATTACTGCTTGTTTGAGATACAAATTACAAGACTGATTTACTGTAATAGACCATTTTTCATGCAACATATTAAACACCTGAACTGCATTTAAGTTATATATGAGTGGAGGGCACTAATGCCTGCAAATATTTCATATATTGTGTTATATAAAAAGTAGATTGTAGATATAGTGATCAAAGTGCAAGGTTCATATAAACATTTCAATAAGAATAAAGTTTTCCCCTTGACATAGGCATTTCATTGCATGGTTTTAGGGTAATTAATCATGATTATGTAACCTTGTTTAAAATTAATAGTTAAGAGTTAGATCAACATATCCAAAGACAAAATTCAATCTCCTTATGCTTATACCTAGGTGTCTGTATGATTGACAGTTCCTCTGATATCGAGAGATTTTTCAGACATCTTGAACTGCATGGGTATGGAGAAATAGATCGCTACAGTACTCACAATTTGAAGAAAGAATGAACTGCTTGTCCGAATAGACAACAGTTTATTGCTTCACTAATATCGTAGATTAAGCATCCTTTATAGTCATAAATGTTGGAAAAAAATTTTGAAGCTCTCGAGATCACTTATAATCATAAGGTTAGCGCAATGATGTTAATATAAATCATATTTATGTAAACCACATACAAACTGTGTGAGTTTTTTTTTTACATATAGAACCTACTTTCAGTGACAGTTTTCTGTGAAACACAAGTCGCTATATGATTTTGATATACAAACGTAAATAAAACAGGTAATTTATTTTAACTATTCATTCACTACTACAGTTGCTGCATGTTATTCTCTAGACTTTTAACCTCTATCCTTCGTTGTTTTTAGTGTCTCTTCTCCTTTAGCAATAAAATATGAGCATTGATTGCCTAACCATCTTGCAGAATGTGATCCTTTTCATTCAACACAAATAAGCTGGGGACCAACTTACATAAAAGTTTAATGCAGTGGCACCTCAGCTTACAAGACACTGTATAAGAAAAAAAGACCTTGCGTTACTTATCATACTTGTTACTTATCGGGAAGTCACACCCCTGAAGCGTCTGGTAAGCTGAGGTTCCACTGTATGAAGCCCTTATTTAAGTAGTTACTCAGGTTATTTGTGTAGAATTAAGGTGGTCAGATTCTGCAGGATGGCCAAACAGTCAGTCCCCGCATTTGAATGCTGAGGGAACAAAGGTCAATAATAACAAAAAAAGGATACGGAGATTAAAATTCTGGAGAGTACAATGCAGTAATTGTAACAGTGAATGGATAATAATTGTAATAATTTAGTTATATAGCCTTCAATGGAATTTTTTCTTGAATTCTTACAGCAAACAGCAATTCCTAACCTAAACTAACCTGTACTTTACACTTCACATTCACTTCAAGAGGTTTATCTAAAAATGGGATACATTTAGATGTGATACATTTTTAGATAGGAAAAATGTGTCACATCTAAAATGGAAGTCTAGCAAAAATCCTCATGATAATGTAGCTGAAAAGTATGGAAGTCTAATAAGTTTAGGTTCGTTGAGTATCTGTGTCACTACATTTATCATGAGCAAGACATTTATCTGTATACCGTAATTTGTTATTTGTTAGTAAACAAGACGATGAATTTTGAATAATTGGCACTTAAACATTAGTTTATTAAGGTAATATGCTCAAGGACGATATATTTTCTTCCACAAATGTGCTAGATAAGGTAAAAGACCTTGGATCAGGGAATGTCAAGACTGGAAAGCAAAGCCAGGGAATCAAAGACCCTCTATGGTTCTTTCATTTTCGAAAATCTTTCACACAAATTTTAGAAATGAATTCAATAGAATGAAAAATAAAAGTGCCAAACTTCGAAATACTCACAGGAATGATGCATCGACTGCTCAGTCTCCGACCTACGGGGTAAGCAGTGTTCTCTTTAAATTTACGCATATTAGTTTTGAAAGCAGAATATGACTGGCGTGAAGCCTCTTTTCATCGGGAAAACACTACAGTTGATTGCAACCATTGTAACAGTTGAAAGAAGTACCTGTTTGCATTCAGACTGGAGGAGAACCAAATCATTTGTGGCAGAAATCAACGGTTTCGTGTTAAATGATTACGATAAGTGTTATACATTTTACCAGTAAATCAACAGTGATAATGAATTATCTTTGGGGATGCACACTCTTAATATTGGTTTTCCAGAGATGAGGAATTCAAGAGCCACAATTAAAAGATAATACAGAGGGTAAATGCCTTTAATAGGGACTATAAAATTTTCTAACCTCAAATTAATATCTTTTTATATCTATGTCATATATACAGCTACTTTTTTATCATGCACGTTTCTTAGTTTTATTGCGTTCAAAGTAGATAGCTTGAAGTAAGTTCACAGATTTTTTAACATACTTGCATCTTCTTGAATTGCACATAATTACGTGTTCTGATTTGATAGTAAAGTATATTTTCAACACTCTGGGAATAGGTCTATTTAACATTCAATGAGGATTCTGAAATTGTCGTATGGAGACAATTCAGTGTGCAAATCTTTCGTAATCTATTTGTAGATTAAAAGATGCACAGCTTAAAAACAGGCAGGGTTCACAACAGAAAATATTATTTCAGAAAACTCATATAATGTATATATGCATTGAAGTATGTTAAAGCACTGGTGTGGAAAAGTAAGGTGTCATTTTTATAACAAACAAGTAAAAATGGCGCAGAAGTTTCTTCGGTGCAATGGAGCTTTCTGTACAGCTGCTATGGTGTATAATCAACGCCACCGAAAACAGATCTATCTTTTCTTTCCGTGGTCTCGGTATAATGCTGTATGAGCCGCGGCCCATGAAACTTTAACCACGGCCCTGTGGTGGCCTGTCCTATATCATTACCAGAAGCACGATTATGGCTAACTTTAACCTTAAATACAACTAAAACTAATGATGAGGCTAGAGGGCTGCAATTTGGTATGTTTGATGATTGGAGGGTGGATGGTCAACATACCAATTTGCAGCCCTCTAGTCTCAGTAGTTTCTGGGAACTGAGGACGGACAGAAAAAGTGCGGACGGACAGACAAAGCCGTCACAATATCTTTCTTTTACAGAAAACTAAAAAAAGAGCACTGCCAAGATATGCTTTACTAGATCAGGCTTTACCGATGTCTGACACATTTACTTGTCTTCTGAATTCGGTTAACTTGAAATACGTGACCTTTGATTCAACAACCATTCGAAACGCAAGTCTTTGATTCATCCTAGTTTATACTGTGACCAGGGCTAGTCATGCAGAAAAATTAGAAGAATTCCAGCGTCTTAATTTAATGCATGTATAGGCTCTTCTTATTTTAGAAAAGTTTTTTCTGATGAAATTCACTGATGATTATTGGCTGACATTTTGGGAATCATGTAGACATAAGCAACAATTTTTATAAATACCTCCCACTCAATTTTTTAGTGCGGCCTCACATTTTACCCTTACATATTTGAGCACGGCTTTTATACGGGGCTAAGGCTGCACTCACGTTCATGACAATACAGACATTAGCTGTCACCTAGCCATGAATGGTATGACCCCAACTTTGGTTAATATTGGTTATTATCAAACCCACTATACCTTATTATTTATTTTCCCCTTTATTTTGACTGAAGAAGATCTGAAAGAGAATCCAAGCAAGACTAAAACAATATCTGTCTTGGAATAAAAATAAATATATATTGAACTTCACCCTTCAAAGCATAATATCATGCAAGATGAATTTGGCTATTGACGATTGCCACTGAAGAGGCGGTATTGAGAATAACAAAAAGACTGTAAGTGCTGTTAAACTGATCCTGATATCTGTGTGGATAGTGCACTATGGAACATATGAAGAGAATAATGCGCGATAAGAATCATCATCATTTCCCCGAAGTAATTTTTTCAAAACCATCATACCACTGATCCTTTGCCTCATGCTAATGGATTGGCATTGCTCCAGTAGGAAGGAACTCCTACTCCACCCGCATGATATGAAGGACTGTGATGAAAGAATGAGGAACACTGCAAAACGTATTCTGTGAATTCTGCTGCAGAAATGGTTTTATGCGTATATATATATATGGAAATATTAGAACAAAAATTTCTTTCGGCAAGCATTAATGAAAATTATTTATGTACCTGCAAATCTAGATTGAATTGTTCATCTTCATGCGAAATGTGATAGGGCTCCGCACATGAAAATCACCATCCAAATATTTTAAGTTCACAAAAAAATTCCCTTTGACATATTATGCTTTTCCCCACTTATAACATTTTCAATTTTGTATCTTTTATCCTTCTACGATTGCCTCTTAACTTATGAGAATTAAGTTTTTCAGTGACATGCTGAAGTATAAATGCATCTACGTCTGGAAACTTACGAGTGTCAGCTAATTTATTTATTTTTTTAATTTCTTTTCAAAGTAATAAATTATGTCATGCTGCTCTTGAACACGCTGCGTAAGAGAGGAACACGCACTTTTAATAAGATCATCTCTCACTGATTGAAAGGCTTGGTTCAGCTTACCACATAAAGATTCATGACCAAGCGGCTATGTAATACTTCAGAAATTCTTGTTATGCTATGGCAAGCTCACTTCTGTCTATACTTCTGTTGTTAATGTATAATTAATTTTTCGTGAAAATCACAATCTAAAATAAATTTCTTTCTTCATCCTTTCTTTCCTTCTGCTTCTATAATGGTATGTTCTACTTCCGTAATCACACACACTACCTTCCTTAAATCACTTACAAGGTCCCTTCTCTGTTCTGTGGTTCGCCCCTCGTGACCGGTCACTCATTCATCTAAGGCGATTTAATTTCCCGAAATACGGTAGTAGTAGTAACCTAAATTGTGTAGTATCTTCTTCCAATGAAAACAGCAGAAAAGTATTGAAGTGTGTCTTACGGTATTTGAGAAAGGGTCCCATTCCCAAACAATCATAACCTGGTACAGTATCTCAAAAGAGTCATAATGTGGCCACAGTTATGGCTTCAGGGCATTTCGCAGTCTCCTTAAAGGAGACAAATATGGTAAACGATTATCGTCCTTCCAAAACTATGCAAACTTTCTCTCTCTCTCTCAGATGCACTATACAGCCCATGTCCTGATTTTATTCGGATGCTCTTGTAGCAACAGTGTGATATATATATATATATATATATATATATATATATATATATATATATATATATATATATATATATATATATATATATATATATATATATATATATATATATATATATATATATATATATATATATATATATATATATATATATATATATATATATATATATATATATATATATATATATATATATATATATATATATATATATATATATATATATATATATTCCACTACCAGCACTTGACATGAGGGAATAAAACAACACTGCAGTCACTACCAGTTTCATAGCGTTGATTGAAACTATTATGCAGAAAACGTCTACAACATTTACTGCATCCTACACTTACACAGATTACTCATCAGCCTCCCGTTAAACCCTCCTATTCACACTGCGTCCGTTATCTCCATCTTGCATTCATTCTTTCTCTTCTGGGATATTAAGATCCTTCCTTACCAATGTATCCTTTTCTCCATCTACCGGCACTTTCTCTTCTTCTTCTACTTTTTCGCTCTCTTCGCAAGTCAATTGCCCTCTATTCTTTCCACATGACCAAACATTCTCAAACTACTCTTCACCGTTTCACATACAACAACATCATCATTTATAAGAACCTCCACATTGCTCACAGTATACAATCTTCTTGCACTAGATACGATACTCAAACTTTTCATCTCACCCGGTTTGAACTTTTTGCTTTCATTTACAATCAAAGCTTATCCTCTATAAAGGAGAACTGGCTCAGCATTTCCTTCTTTCATTCTCACTTTGGCTTTCACAGACAGTTCGGTTTTCTTTCCAATAGTTTACACAAACTCTGCTACCTTCCTTGATCCCTTTGTTCTATGATTCACTTCTTCTCTCAGCATACCCTCATCTGTTATCATCTGTTATGTTTACTCCCATAGATTCCACCAGACGAATCAATCGTCCCTATTCTTTCATTATATGTAAATTATTCAATGCTCTTTCTCCCAAAGTGGGAATCTCGTTTATGAAATCGAAGTGTGGACGTTGAATGAGTAAGAGAGAATAAAAAGCCTAAATTTGGTGAGATGAACTATTAGCGTATCATGTGTGTTGTAGAATAAAATGACAGGGGAAGAAATTTGAAAATATGTAGAGTTATTGGTTAAAACGTTAGGATAGGTGAAAGGGTGGAACAGATTATTTTGTAAATAATTTTCTCATGAAAACTTGGATAAATAAGGAGACAGAGGAGTTGAAAAAGAAGGCCCTTTATAACTAAGCATCGCAACAATACTTTCACTGTATGAAGAGCGGTTCACTATTGCTGATATGCCTTCTGTGCCGTGTATAAAGCAGCAAGGATTGTGGAAGGTTTACTACAAAGTTTGAATATGGCGGTGAATGCTGTGTCGTCTCCTGTTATGGGAGGCAAAGTAATTATTAAAAAAAAAAAGAATATATATATATATATATATATATATATATATATATATATATATATATATATATATATATATATATATATATATATATATATATATATATATATATATATATTGCTACAAATGTACATTTGGATACATAATTCATTCTGGGTGGCAACGGATAATCGTAGGTTGTTCTTTATACTATCAAGAAATCTACTGCATATTATTAAACATCTGACAAAATGAATGATTAGGGAAATTTCATAATCAAACAATTCAAGGGAAAATACTGTGGCTTGGGACCTTCTCCATGTGAGGGAAGATTACATAAGCTCAAGGGTCCTCTTAAGTAATTATATTTTTTACATAATAAACACAGATCAGTAGAATGAAGAATTACTGGGCAGGTAATAATAAGGGCCTGCCAAATGAATAAATCCTACACAGGAGACATATTCTACTCTGATGATGTCTTCATAACAGGAAACATCGCAGGTGGGTAAAAGGGGAGTGGCATACGGCCACTGCACATGGGATAGAGCCGAGTGGTTCCACAGCCGAGGCCTGTCTGCAATATATGCAAGAAAGTTACTTGCAAGAACAATAAGACACTCAACAGGAACTGAACAACTGCACAAATGGTGCTAAATAACTCAGTTCAATACTAAATGCATAAATACATTAACACTTGATCATTCCAACACAAATTACTGAAGGTAATCGCGCAACGGAAATAGAAAATAAATCAGACAGAGAAATAACAGGAATTGTAACTGACTAAGAAACCTTATTCCGATACATTACCTTTGTCAAGATGACAATTTCTTCGTTCAATAGGGCTCCAGCGCTGAAAGAGGGAATTAAAGGGATGCCACTACAAAAGTATACTGGTTCAAACATCGGGGTCAAACACTTGGAGGGTACAAGGGACAGGCAAAAGGTAAGGACATCTGTGTTCAGTGGAGTTCTGAGGGCTTCTTTCTCTCGACTGAAGTTGCATCGTCTATTTCTAACCTCGGGGATTACACCTGGGCATCCAGAGAGATGGTGCAAAAGGTCAATCTTCACCTTGTTTTCTATATTGAGCACATGACATCCAGTCAGACCTCGGTGCGGTGCCAACTTTCTCTTTTTGGCTCCTCCCTTGCCAGTTGTCTGAAGCCGTCAAGAAGGCATCTTCAAAGGTCACCTGGAAACAAGGCCTTAGGCAGTCATTTGACCAGAGAGAAGGATTAAAGGCTTAACCATTTTGGGAATGAAGGAGAGAGTTTATGAATGGGCAAATGAAAACCTACAGTTCTAGTAAATAAACAATTGAAATTAATTTTATTTCTTTCTCTGTTACGTTACAGATGCAAAAACAGGTGAGGTTGCTTGGAAAGAAGTTCCATTCGTCACACCTCCCCAACCAAGTTAGCATTCACACCCTATATCAGGTGAGAATGATTACCAGCAAACAAACCCACTTAAAGACTTTACTTTATTTCTCTCTCAATCCCTTTGGTGCCTTATAATTTAACTTAACTTCCATGTAGTAATTAATTTCAAGAGGGAAAACAACACTGTGACATTTCCATTAACACAGAATAAACACTTGCTGCTAGAAATTACACATGCTTATCATTAAGTTCCTATTATATTAAGGCAGCAGATGATGAATGTTAATCAGAATATTTTCACAACGTAATGGAATAGTTAAAACAATGAATTAATATTAGGTTAATTCTGGAGATATTTCAAGCACCCTTAAAAATAATCAATTCAATTACGAATCTTGCTCAGTGACATTTGGGCGCTATAAACACAAATTCACAAGTCTGAGATGAGAGATTTATTACAGAGATTCACAAAGAGAATAGATGACAGATTCAGAGTAATCAATCTTTGTTAATAAAAGATGATGATTAAATATGCTGAAATTACATTCCTTAGCCTATTGAAAATGGCTAGGTTCATTCTTTAGCCCAAGAAGGCCGCAAAGGTAGCCAGAGGGTGCGACTCCTCTGGCAGGATCATCTGCCAACATCTACCATAATGGCACTGTGCCAAGTTGGCACTCATATAGTAATACCTAATGACTGTGGCATATTGTATTTTAAATGTATCATGCTGTGATAGGTATGAAAGGGAAGTCATAGGACTTACAAAATTGGAATATCTGTCAATGGCACTCTGCATTGGCAGAGGGAATTCAAGTAAAATGTGGGCCTTGGTAAGGAATAAAATAAATGTGAGTAATAATCAAAATAAGGAAGAGGAAATGTTAAAGGAAATGAACAAATTACAAAGTTATAAGGAAAAAAATAAGTGAAGGAGCCTGATGTCCTCTTTTGGATAGAGGTGCTAAAGTCTTTGTAGGGAAAAGGGATGGCACTGTGCCAGTTTGGCACGGGTGCCAGGAGAGCTTGGAGGCTCTCTTTAGGCTACCTTGAATTATGCACGTTCGTGGTATTTCCTCCGCAGACCTCCCTTAGTGGAGCCGGGATAGGTTCGCAGGTTCTTACTCATGGAGCCTTGATAGGATATTGGCCATCTTATTATGCATCCCCTTGATGTGCTCGATTTCCTGGTAGTAATCCTGGAGATTGATACTCCAGCACATCAGGCGTTTATTTTGGTTCCGGAACGCGGTGAGATGCCGTAAGGGATTGTGATCAGTTAGCACAGTCAATGGGAACTAGTGAGCAGCATGGTACGAATCGAAGTGCTTCATTGCAAGAACCATGGCGAGAAGCTCCTTCTCAATTGTACTATAGTTGAACTGTGCAGAGTTAAGCTTTTTTGAGTAATAGGACACCAGGTGCCATATTCCATCCTTTTCCTGAAACATGACTGCCCTGATGCCAGTGTCACTGGCATCAACTGCTAGGAAAAATGGCTGGTCATAACTGGGGGTGTGAAGGACAGGCTTATTTATCAGGATCGCCTTCAGGTGGTCATATTCCCTTTCACACTCGGGAGTGCACTTGAGCACTTGCTTTCCACAGAAGAAGTTTGTGAAGTTAGGTATGAACCAGCAGAAGTACTGGACCATACCTATGAACCACTGTGCCTCCCTCTTGGTTCGTGGGTACGGAATGTCCCAAATGGCTCTGACATTAGCGTTCTTGGGTATGAGAGTGCCACTTCCAGCACGGTGGCTGAGTTAAGTTATTTCGGACACCCTGAATTGACATTTTTGCAGATTGATAACCAGGTTGGCCTGCCTGGGGGCGTCAAGAATCTTAACGGAAAATGGCCAGGTGCTCCTTGGGGCCAGGTCTGAGCGCAGGTAACCATGTTGTTCAGGTAGATGACACAGTTCTCAGTGCCCTTGAGGACCTTGTTCATCATTCTCTGGAAGCAACTGTGGGCGTTCCGGAGTCCGAAGGGACTCTTGACTGCTTCCCTGGCTTGCCTGGGCAACTTTTTTCCCCACACTCGGAGGCTCCCACAGTAAAGAATGGAAGAGGAAATTCTCGCTGATATATTCGCCTATAAATAAATTTACAGGAATCCTATGGGGTCACTGGGGAATATCCTACTCAGTTAATGAATTAAAATTTTTACTCTCAAAAATGTGGCAAGGTGCATGGACGTATGGATAAAATTTAGTGAGCGTAAGAAAGGGATTTATATATGAGCACTGTGCTTGCATTCCCAATGGAACTCAAAATTAAAGATGGCGGACGGTTAGGGATGGAGCCACGTGGTCTGGAGTTGAAGATTCCGGGCCGGAATTACTATTCTCTTGTCTTTTCCTATCAATCAAGCGAGAGAGAGAGAGAGAGAAGATAAATCCAGTGATGCAAAAATAGCTGGAGTCAAAGCCTTGGTAGTTGCCTACAGTGTGCCTACCTGGGAATTCAGGACTTTCAAATTGTCCTTATCACGTGGATGAAGGAATAAGGGCTCTATGCCTTTTTATTAACTCTTTGACGGAGTTGCTCCCTAGCTTCCTATTCTTAAAACATGCAGCTAACATACAATAGCTCAAAAACTTAGTAAAATGGTTAATACACTCTCTCTTCTCATGAACTAAATTTGCATGCACGTGGTCTATCAATTACCTAAAACTGATTGCAGTCACTTTTTGCATCTAGCATAAACCTAAAATAATATTTTGACATGTACTTACGCTGTTGAACTGGCTCTTCTCATGTGCTTAAAATGGAGTGGGTATCATACCAGGGTCGTCTCTTATTATGCAGATCAGCTTAGCAATTGCTATTCTGCTGATAATTGCAAACCAATTACATACTCAGCAAGGTCGACAATTGCTACAAATGTAGCTTTGGATACTTACTTGATTCTGGGTGGCAACGGATAATCGCAGGGAGTTCTTTATATTATCAAGAAATCTACGGTATTTTATTAAACATCTGACTAAATGAATGATTAAGGCAACTCCAAAATCAAATAAATCAAGGGAAAATACTGTAGCTTAGGGCCTTTTCCATGTGAGGGAAGATTACTAAACTAAAGGGTCCTCTTACGTAATTATATTTTACATAATAAACACAGATCAGAATAATGACAAATTACTGGGCAAGTAATAATAAGGGCCTGCTAAATGAATGAATCCTGCACGAGAAATATTCTACACAAATGATGTCTTCATAACAGGAAACATCACAGAGGGGTAGAAGTGGGGTGGCATACAGCCACTGCACATGGGATAGAGCCGAGTGGTTCCACAGCCGAGGCTTATCTGCGATATATGCAAGACAGTTACTTGCGAGAACAATAAGACGCTTAACAGGAACTGAACGACTGCACGAATGGTGCCAAATAACTCAGTTCAACACTAAATGCATAATTACGTTAACACTTGATAATTCCAACACAAATTACTGAAGGTGATTGCACAATGGAAATAGAAAATAAATCAGACAGAGAAATAACAGGAATTGTAACTGACTAAGAAACCATATTCAGGTACATTACCTTTGTCAAGATGACGATGTCCTCATTCAATACGGCGCCGATGCTGGAGGAGGTAATTAAAGGGATGCCACTACAAAAGTATACTGGTTCGAACCTCGGGGTCAAACACGTGGAGGGTACAAGGGACAAGCAAAAGGTAAGGACATCTGTCCTCAGTGGAGTTCTGAGAGCTTCTCTCTCTCGACTGCAGTTGCATTGTCTATTTCTAACCTCGGGGATTACACCTGGGCATCCAAATAGATGGCGCAAAAGGTCAGTCTTCACCTCGTTTTCTATACTGAGCACATGGCATCCAGACAGACCTCGTGGAGAGTTTTACCATGGCCAGGGAGGTGCAGTGCCAACTTTCTCTTTTTGGCTCCTCCCATCTTCGAAGGTCACCTGGAAACAAGGCCTTAGGGAGTCATTTGAACAGAGAATGAAGGAGAGAGTTTATGAAGGGTCGAATGAAAACCACAGTTCTAGTAATAAAACAATTGAAATTAATTTTATTTCGTTCTCTGTTACATTATGGATGTAAAAACGGGTGAGGTTGCTTGTGAAGAAGTTTCATTCGTCGCCATATATATATATATATATATATATATATATATATATATATATATATATATATATATATATATATATATATATATATATATATATATATATATATATATATATATATATATATATATATATATATATATATATATGTGTGTGTGTGTGTATAAGTATCATGACCTTTAAACCTCACACGTCTGTACTTTTGTTCCGTTGAGAATAGCTAATAGCATACTAGTAAGGTTTTTAAGGGTTCCCAACAGTTTGCAGCTGATGCACACCCTGCTAGATTTTCTTAACTGCAAGAAACAGAATAAGGGAAGTTAAACCGGCAGTATTAGTAATTTCTTTCATTAAATGCACATTTGTTCTGAAGAGTCACTATTTCATCGTCAATAATAATAATAATAATAATAATAATAATAATAATAATAATAATAATAATAATAATAATAATAATAATAAGAAGAAGAAGAAGAAGAAGAAGAAGAAGAAGAAGAAGAAGAAAATTAACTAAATTGATTAATTAATGATAATATTCTGCATAATCATAGACTTCGAATATATTGCAACAATTTTTTCAGCCATATATATATATATATATATATATATATATATATATATATATATATATATATATATATATATATATATATATATATATATATATATATATATATATATATATATATATATATATATATATATATATATATACATACATATAGGATTACAATTCTAGCTTAGTTCAATTCTTGCTTAGTTCAACGTGCATGATCCGAAAGAGCTAGTGCTTCAAACCTTTAACCAGCCGCTCAGATATACATATTAAATAGAGTGAGTGCTCCTCTTTTGAAGTGACATAAGTAACTGAATTGAGTACATACTATTGAAAGCTCGTGTAACTTTCATCTGCGAAGAAAAATCCACGATGTCTCTATTCCCATCGAAAACAACATGCGTCTTAACTTTCATGTCTAATGTACGTATGTATAAGATCGAAATGTAACCAAAAATTTAGAATGATAACCTTCTCATTAATTTTTAGTATTATGCGTGCTTACCGGTGTGTATGTTTGTGTGTGTGTGAGAGAGAGAGAGAGAGAGAGAGAGAGAGAGAGGAGACTCATGGAAAGACTGATGCATATTTAAATATATAAGAAAATAACTCGGTTTTTCTATTATTCATGTCCACCATATTCCTCACATTTAGTTTACCTAACGGGAATGCACTTCTAAATTATTCCTTAATTAGGATAAAGGCATAGCAAGTATTACTCGTAATTTGGTATTTAAAACTACGGCACATAATGCGAATCTCCACATTCGTGCATAGTTAGGCATATATATGAGAAAAACGACATGAAGTTATGCAATTGTTGGTACACTACTTGTTCTTTTTGAAGAGTAAC
Organism: Macrobrachium rosenbergii; assembly: GCF_040412425.1. Classification (NCBI taxonomy): domain Eukaryota; kingdom Metazoa; phylum Arthropoda; class Malacostraca; order Decapoda; family Palaemonidae; genus Macrobrachium; species Macrobrachium rosenbergii. The sequence continues at coordinate 98,277 of NC_089798.1, read as the reverse complement.
ACGAAAATACTATAATTTATAGCTACCTTACGATTTCATAGGTTTTACAAACGAAACTTTTCTTAAGCTGTTATATTCATTCTTGAACTTCTCATTTTTCTTACATTTTTCTCTATCAATGTAACGTTTCGCCAAACAATTATTGCTTGGCAAAACTTTACATTGATAAAAAAATGTAAAAAAATGAGAAATTCAAGAATGAATGTAACAACTTAGGAAGAGTTTCTTTCGTAAAACCTATGAAAAAGGAAGGTAGATATAATTTATAATATTTTTGTGTTACCTTTTCAAAAGAACAATAAGTAGTGGACCAACAATTGCATAACTTCATATCGTTTTACGCATATAGATGCCTAACTGTGCACGAATATGGAGATTCGCATTATGTGATGTTATTTTAAATACCAAATTACGATTAGTACTTGGTATGATTTTATCCTAATTAAGGAATTAATTAGAAGTGCATTCCCGTTAGGTAAACTAAATGTGAGGAATATGGTGGAAAAGAATAATACAATAAGCGAGTTATTTTCCTCAAACGCAGCTATTCAACAATGGTAACAATTTGAAGCAATTCGTAACTGTTTGATTCTTAAACACGGAGTGAAAAGTATGCTTTTCATTATTATCATCACATCCTCCAAGGACACGTCTTTGGGTACTGTCTGTTTGTCTGTCTGTATGTCCCTGTGTGTCAGCAGTGCAAAGACGGGAAGATTAAAGAAAGAATCTCGATTATATTAGCTGAGGGTTTAATCTATCTATAATAATAAAATCCGAGTGGATCTTGTTTGTCCTACCCCAGGCAACAGTAAGGAAGAAATGACACAGCCACCCACCCCCTGCAAACTGGTTTGTCTGAAAAGGGTGGGGGCGCGATAGGTAGGGGATTGGGAGGGTGGGAGAGACATCGACCCTCCTCCTGCAAACCTGCTTGTCTACCCCGGGTGGGGGCGGGGTAAGTTGAGGATTGCAAGGGTAGGGTAGTCAGCAGCACCGGGTTCCAGCGCACGTATCTCTTGCCACCAAGCTCGTAAAATATATAAATGAATACTTGAAATTTCATTAAAGTGCTGCAGATCATTCAGTTAGTTTGACACAATCTCTTCCAGTTGTAATTTCAGAAATATTATCCAAATTTACTTAACACTCTTCAGCATATTTTTGTTTATCTCTGGTTTTGGAAATTTGTTGTGATACACATAAGATTAATTAAGCGAGAGACATTTACGCCAGATGTAAAATCACGCGGTAGAAGTGGTTCCGGAGTACCTAGAATCTTACCAAGTTATAAAGCCTACCAACTGTCCATAAGATGAACGCAATCACAGGCACATAGTACCACAGGTACCTTGCAGATATTAGATATCAAACCAACCGGGATCTCGAGGACTGAGGCGTCAGTCAAAACAGTCACAAAAAATGATGCTTCATACCCTCCTTCACAAAGGTATTAAAAGTAGAACCTCAGCGCTGTAGTTACTCAAATCCCTCTGAGAAACTTATTAACCCCGGGTTAAGGGTCAATCCATTTTACAGAGGAATTTTTTTCAATTTACCCAAAAATTCCTAAAACTCTTAATGCAAAACCACCCATAACATTTGGACATTACTGATCTAGGACAACCTGCAAATCAGTGCAATGCTTATATTCCACAAATGTTTTCCAAGTAGAGGCAAACACGTATACGGACAGAATGAAAGAGATGACATTTGTTGCTCTCTTGATCAAATTTCTAAATATTTATAGTTAGAGACAGGTTAAATGGATTGACAGAAATTCCATGAAGTAGGCGAGTGGACGACTAAATAGCATCATAAAATTTGGATTAACCGGGTATGATTGATTCAACACAGTAAATTCATCAAGCTAAGAGTGACCTAATTCCGCTTAATCCAGATAAATCCTTCATTAGGGAGATTACGGGCCAAGGATGATTGCGCTCTGTAATTAAATTTTGTTATTCAAATGTGGCATTGATAGGACGGGAAAGACAACAATAAACTGTCATTAGAGGGATCATAATGGGCTGCTGGGAGTTATTGGCTTTAGACGTGGAAGAGAAAACAGAGGATCGTTAATTTCATGTCAGCGAGCTAATTCTCAAATGATAAAGGTGTGTTCTGTAAACCACTGAGCATTGGATTTCACTCTCATTTACTGGGCGGAGAACTATGATAAAAAAAGACTTTAAAAAATGTCATCATAAAGTTCATTTAGGTAAAAAAAAATTCCTTTTAATCTGAAAACCTACTTATTATATTGGCATTACAACTTCATGTATTCTTCTGAAGAGATACGCTGATTTTTAAGTGCTTCAAAGAAATTTCATTTATACACAATATACAAGATATACCCCTGTAATGAGAGTATTTTAGCCATAAAATTGAGTTCAGACACTTTAAATTTAAGTCAGATTTACAAAAGATAACTATTTAAATCCTTCTTGATAATCATCTCTTACTTTAATGTTATTGCTTTGTTTTCGAAAGATGTCTTGTATAAACTGATTATGTTTGGAACTATATGAGGAAGGCTTGGCCCACTCTACTTCAATACCAGTCTCTATTCTAGGTATTTACAGTTTTAACTCACAGCTTTTTCAGCTTATTGGACTTCCGTAAGTTGTGTAATAATGATGCTTTATTTCAAAATTCTTCATTTGAATTACAGAATACTTTAATTTATGGAAACGACTAGTAGTGGTGCTATTTTTGTCGTCAATAAATTACACCACACGTAATTCCCCTGGGTGGTTTTGTTACAGTTACATGGCGAAAGACTTTTTCAAACTGCGGTTCGTGCTTCTTCAAACAGAGCATTAACATAATACATTTAAATCCTCAATTAACTTACGTTTTATCTAGTTTCTTTTCTTAGTAGATAGAATTCATTGCACATCGAGTTTCAGTCTTTAAGAGTTAAGGTTCAAGGAAAGGGAGCTTTTATCATTCACTGACACCGTACTCACAACGTCTTTGAATTTCTCGGTTCCCTCAACAACGCACACTTGAGAAGGAAAATTCTTCTCTTTCAGCGACACTTTAACCAATGTAGGAACTGCGGTTGCAATTCAATATCTTCCAACAAAAATCCTTTGAAAGATCTTTGCGGAATATCTTCACTCTCTAATGACTGTGTTACACATGTCTCCGACTGTGTCTTAGGGTTTCTCACAAGTTTTTTTTCCTGTGTATATATGGAACAAAACAACCTGACTCACCTATTGTAATCCCCTGAACTCCCGTAAGAATGTTGATGTTATGTCGCATGCAAGAAGGGTGTCCTAGCAAAACCATTTCACCTAAGGCTAATCCTTCTATGACCAAAAATGATTCTACTATTGTCTTTCCACCTATACAAAGCGTAAGAAATGACGAACCTAAAATATTCAGTTTCTCGCTTGTACATCACACACTGTCTCACTAGAAGGGACTAATTTGCACTCTGGAAACCTCGAGTGAAAAAGGTCAGCATTTACTAAGTTAACTGAGCTACCAGAATCAATGAAAACAAAAATTTCATTGTCATTAGAGAATCCACGTACAATCGGCCTAGGTTCTGTTGACTCTAAGACCTGATTAGTCATTATCCTGTGTCCGTTTTCGAACTTATCTTGTGAAAATTCTGCTGTTCCTTTGTGTATCTAGAACTTGCATCATGTGGAATTCTCCTGTCATATCTAGAAAAACCTCCCTGTTTGACTTCCTGAATATTCTCTATTCTTCGTGGCTGGGCAAAATCTCCATCCATGATCTGAAGATTTGCAAACTGAACAATATCTCACTCTGCAATTTGATTTACTATGGCCTATTTTATCACAATTAAAACAATGTATCGTTGTGACTGATCTCTCTGGAATTTTCTTCGATTCTACTCGTGCACATGTCTTCGCTGTTGCATCATTTCCCCGAATGCGAGCGACTATCATTATTCTGTGGTTTGGAAACCGCAGCTGACATCTTGCACCTCCCTGTACAAAACTACTGTCCAGTGTCGGGCATTTTGCTAGATTTTTGTTAATCTGTGCAAACAAAAGGATTCGTCTGTATCCTGATCAATTCTCTTATCAAAACTATCTACAATTACATCTGGGACCGACGTTAAAAAGGCAAGCAAAGTGTAACAATCTTTCAAAATTATCTAAGGAGATGTTATTTCCAGTTACCCATGGAGAGCCTATTATAGATTTCTTTAACTCAACTACTGCATCAAATAAATTCGCACTGTATGTGACTAGTGAATCATTGCCCTTCTTTATTTCGAGAAACTCTCGCAAATTCCGAACTGCACATTCACGTTGAACTCCGCCATAAGTAGCTCGTAGAAATTTCTGCAGTTCATTCCAAGTTTTACACCTTCTGAACCCGAAACTGCGTGCTCGTTTCCCAATATCTCCTTTATCTAAATCCAGAAATGACTTAGCCTCTGTTAAAGCTTTCAGCGCCATTTGTAATTTTCTTGGAATTCAGATAATTGTTCACAGACTCAATGAAAGTTTCTATATTTTGGGTTGGCTTCCCGTCAACTAACCCTTTAAAATTACTAATTCCCTTAATGCACTAACGCTCGTCACTTTATGCACCACAACTGATTGGGATGTGCTTGCTGCATCGTCCGGCATTTTTGAGTAATCACACGCCCTGAGCGTAATAACATAAAAAGAGAAACCAAAAAGAACACTAGAGAAAGGCACAAGTTACCCCTCTAAAAGAAGAATAGAAAACGGCGTTCTGCGCAACTTACGAGAATGGGGTACTTACCAATTTTGAAACAGAAAACGAAGTACCTATCACTCTACTTGAGGCCACCGCTCTACTTCTAACCTGTGACGTCACCCACTCGACGACGAATCAAAAAAAAACACCCAGCGCGTTTCTTGTTGAATCATCACTTTGCGTAATTAACTCACAATCACTACTATTCACACTTATTTGGGTATTTTGTTAACCCCAAAATTGCTCTAGAGATCATCCAGATCTATTTCACAACTCCCCACTCCCAGTACTCGAACAGAGACGGAAAAAAAAAGATTCCCCGTATTTCACACGTAATCACGACCCACTCAGTCATTCAACACTGACTCGTCACCTTGAGTGAGGTCGGCTATGCCTTGGGCATCAACGTTACCAATTAGTCTATTAGTAATCTCCCTCTTTCGCCATCATTAAAGACATTAAAATCATGCTGCCACAATTTAAAATCAGAGACACCGCTGCCAGCATTTCATTCAGACACCGCTGCCAACATTTAATTCTGTAACCAGGACAGAATTAACACTTTTTTGAAAGTGTACGTAACGTGCTCTACGATCTTTCTTCATGAAACGGAGGCGTATGAAAGTTCGCTCACGATAACACTTACATCCATTTTCTCTCTCTCTCTCTCTCTCTCTCTTTCTCGCTCACCGTGTATCTTTCTCTCTCTCTCTCTCTCTCATCGCTTTTCCGAAGTTCACCTACCCGAATCGCACTCATTCTCACCAGATCAATTAAATGGACCATTTAAAGAAACGCAATAGTTTCTACAAAAATAGGTTTATTATTCAAATAACCCAACAAGAAATGAACAAAACAAAGCAAAGATTAAAATGCATAATAAATGAAATATCGAGTTAACTAACTAAACTCTGAACTGCAAAACACTTCTGATTAAAGAAGTCTCACTATGGCTAATAGCCTGAAAATATCCAAACTCACATACTCCCCAAATCAATAACTAGTCATGTCAAAAAAACAGTCTACCACATGCTATTCTGGAAACAGTCCACACTATCCACTCTGTCCACCGACATCTGTCCACAGACATCTGTCGGAAGAATTAAACATGATAGAAAACTCCCAAAATATATGAAATGCAAAACACAATAACGGAAAGTGTAAAATGCATAGCCAAGATATGGCAAACGTAACATAACAAAACAATAATATAAAAAGAGGTATGAATATTCATATTAAATCTCCCACACCAGTTCAAAAGTTCATAATGATTAGAAAATCATGGTAAAAATCACAAGTTCAATTTCTCCCATAAAAACAGAGATTTCAAACTCTACCTTATCTGCCGATTCAAAAGCCTGGATCCTCTCCAAAGCTATGTCTAGACAACTGCAGTTCTATCACGTTAATGAACGATCAAACTCACTTTTAGGGCAGATTTTGGCATAATTTAGATCAAATTAACGCACGTACTCACGAATATACATAACACTTCGGAAGATCACCTGACCGGCAATATTGCTGAGGAATCAAACTATTTGCTGAACACAAAGATTTTACCTCGAGTCTCTCGACCTAGTTCCATCTGACTCCAAAAATTCTTCCATAACATCTTAAAGCATTGAAGCTATGAAATGCATATATGTGTCCTTTAAAATTGTAGCAGCCATATTTTCTGAAATACATATAATTTTTGTAGTATAGTTTTATGGACTCACTTTGGTCGTTGTTGGTATCCGTCTTACTTTTCGGTGTTAGTTATTTAAGGAAATCTCGGGTTTGTCTTTCGACCATACGATTTGCGAAATTGTTATTTATGAGAATTTGTGTGGACCTTTCGATTTCCTTCGTGCTCTCTCTCCACGTGGAGGAGTGTGTGAGGGCGCGACGGATGAAGGGCGCCACCACAGAACATTTATAACTGTCTGGGCACTCGGTGGACTCATTAAGGCATAGACCCGGGTTCGTAGGCTTTTTATAAACCGTGGTGGTATAACCTTTTTAAGTCTGCTGTGCCCTAACGCCCAGGAAGGGGAGGGCACCATCAACACCGCGTTCACACGTGAAGTGGAGGACTGACCATTCTTCGAAAGTCTTTCTTATTGTTTCAAGGTCCTCTTCTTTAACCACTCTTATAAACAAGGTCTAGACCTTGCTTATAAAGGTGTCACCTATGTGACAATGGTATTGAGGAGGGAAGGGGATCATTTTGAAAACCCTTTCCTCTGCGAAACTCATGTACGACGGATACCTACAAAGTCCAGATGTAGGTCCATAAAATCATACTGCAAAAGTTATATGCACCAAGAATATTTAGAGGGAGAAAAGGCAATCAGGAAAATAATAAATGAAAATGTCCCCCAACCCCAGTAGAAAGGGATAAGATTAACCTTACATTTTATTATAAAAAAAAAACATTAAAACTAGCCAGCTACTTCTTAAAAACAACCCGGCGCCCCTAGAAACTTCTTTGAGGACAAGTAGTGTCCTCTACGAATTTACATGCCCGGTGGAAGGCTGCCACCACTCATAAATTAGGATGACCACTACCAGACTCTCCAAGCGTTTCTCCTGCCACCTTCAAGACGGGAGCATTTTTAACCATTATGTACATACAAAATCATAACAAAAGATCAGAAAGAGCTGAGCTTATAAAGAACACAAAGATTATAGACCAAACACCGGACCGACGACGCCTACGGTTTCTCGACGCACTCTCCATATATTAGAAAAAAAGAAGCCAAGTATCAGTACGTCAAAGAAACAGAAGTTCTCCCAACCATCATAACAAGAAATATCAAAATCAGCTGAAACCAAACACCGTCACGAGAGAGAGGTGGAGGGAGGGAAAGAGGAGGAAAAGGAGAGAGAGAGAGAGAGAGAGAGAGAGAGAGAGAGAGAGAGAGAGCATCAGATGCCGACGGCGTGCACCAACCACACCAGCGGGGGTACTCGAGCCAAAATCCACCTCCAGCCGGCAACACCAGTTAGGCCTAGGAGATCACAGTTCCTCCGGAACAGATTTCGTCACCAACCCATAACCAGTCAAAATCCAGCTTACTAACCAACTCACCAATTGTAAACACTTCGTCAGCTGTAAATACCCTTGCATCATGTATCTCAATTCATTTGCTTTTGTACTCTCAAAGATGACCGCGACTGCGCTGTCGACACATTAGAGAAAATAAACCTAAGACAACAAAAATCTTTATATGTTCTTAGGAAACTTGATATACCAGCTGCATGCTGATGAAAAGAACATTGTAAGACGAATAGAGAAGAATCTAAACACATTAAATGCCGTGGAAACAGCTATAATTTTCAACGCTACTGCCATCACAGAAGGTCTCCTCCATAATGCTGTAGGTAATTTATTCTCAGAACTTTAGCTTGTGGCCTTAGTTTTTTGTTTTCAAAGATATGGATAGACAGGCAGAATAAAAAAAAAAAAACTAAAAAGCGTTGAAGGAGCGGCAGCCTTAAAGTTAACATTTATGCGGACATTTTTACTTTACTTTTTTTCGCTCTACGAAAACAGGAAACGCTTTCTGACTTGTATTACGTGGCATCACTAATATTATGCTGACTTACTGTGAAATGTTCGTCATTTTTCAGTTTTACATTAACTTTAAATCTCTTCATATAGATTTGTAATAATTTGGCATTACCACGTGTAAGAAAGGAATCCATTGAAGAAATTTAAATTTTGCTGGTTTTTCTTTAATCTTACTGGCCCTATTAGTGCCAAAAACTTCTATAACTGAACATCTTGGTGCTTTCTTGTAGTTAATGAAGAAGATTGATGAACTGGTATCCGTGAGAAAATAAAACAAGTAAAAAATGCGCCAGTTTCTTCAGTGTGATCGAGTTTTCTGTGCAAAGTATAATCAAGGCCACCGAAATTAGATTTATCTTTCGGTGGTCTCGGTATAATGCTGTATGACCCGCGGCCTATGAAACTTTCGGCCACGGCCAGGTGGTGGCCTGTCCTATAGCGATGCCAGACGCGCAATCATTGCTAACTTTAATCTTAAATAAAAAAAAACTACTGAGGCTAGAGGGCTGCAATTTGGTATGTTTGATGATCGGAGGGTGGATGATCAACATACCAATTTACAGTCCTCTAGCCTCAGTACTTTTTACATGCTTTTATTTAAATTGATTTCTGCGTTGTCTGTGTCTCAATTTTCGACCTGTTCCCTTTGTCCGATGGACTTGAAATTTTACATGGTTACTCAATCCCGGCGACAATACAACCTTTCATGATCAGTTGGTAGCAGTGACCTCTAGTGACCCTACAGTGACCTCTCCCAGTATCTCAGGATTTGTATGAAACTCCTCGGATTTTTCACAAACTTCCTTCACTCAGTAAATAACTCTACGGATTTTTCAAACCTTCTTTGGCTCGACAGGATATAAATTTCGTTAGCTACAATCATAAATCGGTTACAATTTCTGTCAAAACTAGAAAGTATGAAAAAAAAAATTAAAACACGCTTTTATTAAAATGCACTAAAAAGTAAAAAAAATAATTCTTTTGAGAAACACCAGGGCGTGGGCGGCAAACAAGGAAGGAAATGCTACAAGAAATGAACACATATTTTTTTTTTATGTGACGCTTCTTTCCATGTTTGGCGCCCACCCTTTTTATTTTTTGGACATGATTAATTGTAAGAAAATCCTTGTGTGTCTGAAAAGATTTATTTTTCACTTTTTAGTGCATCTTAATAAAAGCATGTTTTAAAAATGTTTTTTATATTTCTTTTATTAAGATCTGAGGGAGGACAGGAAAAACTGAGGACAGAAAAAGTGCGGACGGACAGCAAAGGTATCTCAATAGTTTTCTTTTACAGAAAACTAGAATGCAGTGTATCTAGATGATGTGCATAATATAAAAACAGCGCCTCCAGAGCGCCTGCAGGATATTGCTATTTCATTTTTCATGTAGCATTTTAAATAAAAGTGAACGATAGTTGTTAATATCATAAATCCGTAAGTAAATTGGGATTTGGTGTCGTGCTGAAACTCATGCATGCCTTGCATCCCCGCTTCATGACTTTGCCAGTTGTATTTTATATCTATATTGATTATACTTTTTTTCGAATGGATAGATAGATAGATAGATACTCGGTGCTTCATGCTTTTAAGCCATTCCTCAAAGAATGCCGTAAGGCTTTGCTAGCCAAGCTTCCTTTCTGTGCCTCTATATTTATTTCAAATGCCGAGAGCTGGTTCTATATCTAGTTTATTTCCCATGTAGCTGAGAACACTGTATTTCTTTCCTTCTCTTTCGATGGTGGTCAACATATTTACTTTCTTCTCCGAGAATTGTTTACCATTCTGTCCCGGAATACGCTTCTTCTGAACATGGAGCCCATTAGTAAACTTACCTGCGACCGCGAAGAAGACGTGAAACGGATTTTATATTATGGCAGAAAAACTTTCACTGTTAGCAACAGGGTTTTTACAAGCTAAAATTACAAAGAATTTCAGCATCACTCACATAGTCAATATATACTGAAATTATGTTTGTAAGGAATATACAAAGAATATGGATAATATTTGCTCTAAATGCTCTATAGTCGTTACAGGCATTTTAATTTGAATGGACAACTTGGCAAGCTCTAGGTAAAGATTTCCTAGGCTTTACAGTTAATCTAGAATATCACTCACAGTTAGCGAACCTCTCCTTTCAGTTTTCTACGTAATTGCAATGTCACTCTTCTTATTACGGACCAGTAATAGCTGCCATGAGAGGTTTTCGCCCTTTTGTTCAGAGAAATCAGTCAGATGTGACCTTTCAGTCGGTCTTCACGGACTGTGTTCTATTTCCTCTTTAATTAATCACGTGAGTCAGCCTCCATTCATTTCCGCCTGCAGTTTGAGCTTTGAATTTGGTAAAACCAGCAACCTTCGTCATTGCCAATTTCAACAGGTAATGCGAAACGGACTCTTCAACTCTTGTGGGAAGGGGTTTTGTAATCAAGTTTTGTTTATCCTCTCACTTCCCTGTAGGGATTAGGGTGCATCACGGGGTACACTGTAGGCATTACTTAGGGCTCGTTGCAGCATCCCTTGGGCCCCAGCTGCAACCCTTTTAATTCCTTTTACTGTACCTCAGTTCACATTCTTTTTTCTGTCATACTTTCCACACTCTCCTAACTATCGTTTCATAGTGCAACTGCGAAGTTTTTCTCCTGTTTACTTTCGATTTCCCCTTCAGAGCTGAATGACCACATAGGTCCCAGCACTTGGTCATTGGCCTAAATTTTATATTCCATTTCATTCCTATCCTTTCATAGACAGTTTCATGTTATGGATCAATAGGAGGCAGATATTTATTCATTCATATGTCACCCTATATTTGGACGAACTTCTTAACGAGCTGATTTACCATCTGCAGTTCTTGAAAAGGAATTAGAATGACTTCGGATTATTCAGGCCTGTTGTTGAATTTGGATGCCTTTGCACTTTTCCGCCTGTAGTCTTCAGGAAGCCATGACTGGTACGTCTATTTTCAATGTCCGGTTATTCACAATTTCACTCATACATAATTAATGCAATGAATACGGGTACTCTGGTTGTTTTATTTTTCTGATCACTCATGACTGAGTACAACGATACGTAACTAATTATCATGAAAAGTAAGAGCTTTTCCCTTATTTGCATTTTCTTTTACTCAAAATTGCAAGATGTTCATTACTTTCGCCTATACTGTAGAAGTATTTAAACGGTAATCTGTTAGTCAGTCTCTTTGTTAACTGCGAGGAAGGAACAAAATGTTGTGCTATTGATGGGATAGTTTTTTTTTTTTCACTGATACGAACAATAATTTTTAAAGAAAAATAATTCAAGTTAAAATCCATCTATGGATTCCAATTACAAATAATTCATCTCTTTCTTTATGTTAATCCTCTTTTATTATTATTATTATTATTATTATTATTATTATTATTATTATTATTATTATTATTATTATTATTATTATTATTATTAAAGCTCTATCAGCACTCTTGATGTCATATAGAGTCTTTCTGTTTGGCGTAAAATGAGTTCTATTCCAGCAAGAAGAAGGTCAAGCAGTTTCGCTAAAATCATTTACGTTGTATATTTAGACGACTTACATACAAAGTTCTCCCCGCCATACATAGAAGATTATTTCTATCATAAGCGCTGCCAGTGCTACTGTAACATTTAACAAAACGTACCTTTTTAAACATTATTTTAAATCCTCCACGAAGAGTATAATGATTTAACAACATACACGAGCTCTCTCCCCACCAAGTAACCATCTCTTTCAAGTTCATAAGTCAAAGGAAGCTTCGGATTTTTCCTAGATAGCGACCCCCAAGGGTTTTAACTCGGTATGTTTCCACCTTTGCAGCGTGTTTAGTACAAGCCCGTTGGGGATTACCGTAAAAAAGCATAAACAAAAGACTGCAAATATCATAAAGATAATGACCCCAAGAAATATTAGCCCTAGATAACGACCCCCAACAAACGAGGAAAGATCCGAAGCTTCTTCTGACCCCTTTCCAAACCTTTCACTGCAACATCTTCTCTTATTTCCCTTCCAGAAGAATAAACTTTTCTTGCTTTGAAATCTACGCAGATGGAAAAGTTGATTTCGTATCTCTAATGTTATAAGATTATATAACTTGCATATTGTCTTTAAATTGTCGCTATAATTTAACGTTTCTACCTAGGTATTGAAAGTAATTCCTTCGTTTTCTCATTTTTCTTTCTTTTGCTGAGACCGTTTTATAGATACTTTTAGCTAATAATTACCTGCGAATGCTGTTTTTCTAAAGTAATTAGTTACAAGTACAATGTGGTGTAGCTAGGAAAATTTAGAGAGAGAGAAATGTACAAAAATAGAAAAAGTAAAGAGAGAGAGAGAGAGAGAGAGAGAGAGAGAGAAAGAGAGAGAGAGAAACGTAAAGAATAAAAGAGGAAGCAGAGAGAATAACGCCTAAAGCTATTGTTACTGCTGTGGACTAGAAATATGCTGACCGAAGTAAAAGCTTCTTGCACGAACTCAAAACAGTGAGTGAGTATATTGCGCCTAAAGCCATAAAACCGATCGTAAAAGTTGGAAGCAGTGGCCTAGCGATTAGCGTAACCAAGTCATGAGTCAGCACAGCCAAAAAGCTAACATCAGCCAGCTCTATAACCCCGCCTTCAATAGGAGGCGTTTTCATGGAAATTCCAGGCAATTGGGGGCTGGACAAAGTGATGTATTTCAACACCCTCCAATCAAACATGCTAGAGAGGGGTCTTTCACACCCCCTCCTAAGATCATCTCTAATCAAGTCCTCTAAGGAGAGATTTGAATCACACCCACTACAGTCCTTCCCAATCAACTATTTGAAGGGGAGGCCTTGCAGATAAATCCTTCCAATAGGACTAGAAGGAGGTGGAGATTGCAGATAACAAGAAATCCAGGGGTTCAACAGACTGGAGAGCGACTGAAGAGAAGCTTTCGTGTTCCCCTACAGACTGAGTCAAATTAATTACTCGAGAGTGGTTTCGTTTATATCACTGTAACATGTTAATTTTGTACTGATCTTGTTAATCTTTTATAAGTTAAATTCCATTATTAAAGTGAAGAAATTACAGAACTCGTCTCTATACGCCTTCCTGAGAGATATCAGTAACTTTAGGATAATTTATCTTCAAATAACAGACATTTAAGAAGAAAGAGAGGCGATGTGGACACACATAGAAGAATAACAAGGTAAGAAAGTGGAAGACTAAATAACACGTAAAAGAACGCACAACAACAAGATACTACAGTTTTCCCTCGCCAGCACCACCAGTCGCCTTATCACCTTGCACCATCTGTGACCTTTCCTCGTCTGTTGGTCTCTCAATATTTATTCAGTATCCACTTGATATTCATCACGCTTCAAGTTTTATCCCTTCTTCTTTTTCTCTCGTGTTTTATTTCATCTGGTGCAATGGCCTTTAGATAATTGCATTAGGAAAACAATGTTTCTCCGTGATTAGTGAAAATATCTGTCGATTATATAACTTCTCATAGTAAACTCTAACCTTTCAACCTCTTGTAATTTCACTTGAAACAAAGATATACTCTGTTGAAGAAAAAAGTCTGCTCTCACCCATGGGACATAATCCTGGGGTATCATTTTTACTGTCAATTAGATTGAATCTTACCTCCCATTTCTTTGATCAGCAGAGAAAAATAAATAAAGAAATACAATAAAGAAATACAACGGCAAATGAGTGTAGCCATAACACTGATTTTGGTATCATTACCAGGACTACTACAGTCTGGATAACTGAGTAGTCTTGGTAGCTAATCAATATTATCTTTATTATGTGAATCCTAAGCTTTCTCATATCAACGACCACTTTCAATTTCTAGAAGAAAGGTCTAACCTAAGCCATCTTAGAGCAGCTGAATGATGTATATTCCAATTTTTACGGGTCTCGCAAATCATGACATTTGCGATAAATTATTCCATCCGGGCAAAGGCGTTGAAAAAAGTAAAGTGACAGATAGCCAAAAGTTTAGAAGATCAGACAGGTTAATGGACGTTATGAACAACCTGGATAAAAGATGTGAGTAGTGATACGAAAGCCGACAACATTAGCAATAAATGGCTGGATCTCCATCCAGAAAAATGAATGAGCTTTTCAGCGCGTTTCAAACCTAGTCTCAGGAAAAACGAAGGAATTGTATACACTGCTAATCGGTGACATACATGAACGTAAGGCCATAAATATTACAGGGTGGAGAATATAACTGCCATTGTGATCTATGTGAACTTCTTCAGAGGAGGAACTGAATCTTATAAATTTTATTAGCAAAGCTTCAAGTAAATACGCTGGTACCATGGCGAAAAAACAAAAAAAGAAAAGGAAATGGCTGAAAATGGATAGCTAAAATAAATAAATAAATAAATATTGATTGAATTGATTGGGTTATCTGGCGTCACAACTACCAGGGTCACCGACGCCGAATACTAAATGTGAACTTTTACTTTTATAGTATGTTATAAAATTAAAATTTAAAATCCTGATAAACAGAACTACATATAAATTTTATTAAAAAAAAAAAAAAAAAAAAAAAAGCTGAAATAAATAAATAAATAAATAAATATATAAAATAAAAAGAACTATTATAAATTTGATCCGATAAACATATACTTATATATATATATATATATATATATATATATATATATATATATATATATATATATATATATATATATATATATATATATATATATATATATATACTAAGACAGCAGGGCTGTCAAATATATTTGAGAAGACCAGCTTCTTTGATAAAAGAGATAACATTATTAATTCATATGCTTTCTCCCAACAGTTTTGCCATGTTATAATTACCACCTGCTTCACTGCTATTTGATAAAAAGAGAGAGAGAGAGAGAGAGAGAGAGAGAGAGAGAGAGAGAGAGAGAGAGAGAGAGAGAGAGAAACGATGCTAAACTGGGGACATAAATCTAACCACCTTAGACTTAACAGCCAAAAGTCTGCCACTCTCATAAAAACTATAGAGTCATCATTTGTTATTAGCTGGGCCAATTGATCTCGTTCCAAGATGAAGTTAATAAAAAGAACGACTGAAGAATCTCTCAAGATGCCACTGAAGAATTGGACCATATTCAACGGAGAGAGAAAGGACAGTCTGGTAACACAGTGTCATAATTTGCACCTTCGAAAGTAAGTTTTTTTTTTTTTTTTATGAAGTCGGCTTCAGCGTCATGAGGAAGCCAAATTTTTGCGATCTAAGTAAATGCTTAACTGATAACCTGTAGCAGAACTGTTTTAACGACATAACTGATACAAATTATTGGCAAAATTGACGCCTCTTTTGATTGCTGGGAATGTATGAAAACCAATTCAAAACGTTTCATTCGACCTAAGACGTTCTTGAGCTTGCATTTCATAGGGAAACGAGGATCAGAATGTAAACTATGACGGAATTATGCGAAGTAATAGTTGCAGCGTCCTCTTAACGATAACAACAACAGCAAAATTAAGCTAAAAAAATTGTATGCAAGATCATCGTCACGATAACATTTTGTAAGAAAAAAAAAAAAAAAAAAAACGGAAAGAGCGATTTTGGTTAAAACTAGGACCACCACTCGACAACGATCTAAAAATCACAGTCGTTTCGTAAAATTATCTCGAGTCCCTCAGCATCAGTACTTTTCCCATTGGGCGATCAGAACTGAAGCTTTGTTAATTCCTGATTACCGTCTGCATATTGCGCCAAACAAATTGTCTTTTCATTTTCCAGATTGCTTAAACTGGAAAAGTCTTTGATTTAAGAAGTAGAAAATGTGTGATATATTTTACAAAACTAGATTCTTTCATCATATTCCGGGAATACGAGGTAGTTCTGATATTTTCAATAGCATATGAATAATAAAATAACAAATGAACAGAGAAAAAATTCAATTGGTAATTGTTACTGATGCAGATTTGTTACTCTACAACAAGAGCATGTTCACACGGGGCGGTTTTAACCGCTCGGTTCCGACCCGCGCGGTAGCAAAGTTAATGACAATGTACAGGTGTACGCACACAGCCTCGAGGTTTTGTTAACCACCTGGTCTACCGGGCGGTCTTAGTTTTTCCTTGCTACCGGTGGTAGGTCGGCGAGATATACGCGTTTGCTTGTGTCTGTTCAGCTGACTTCGAGGTTTTATCTACGCCACACGTTAAAATGCAGACTAATTCTCTTAAAAATTATACAACAGGAACAAAAGCTTTGCTTGATGAAGATTTAGACGTGACAGCAGAAGGTGGTAGAAGGGAAATTACGCCAGAAAAAGAAAGTCAAGCTAAATCCAGTTGATGGGCATTTTTAGATACTTTGGAAAAATTTTTTATTGGCAAGACAAAATGGAGCAGATTAACGAAATGGCCAAGATGATGACAAACTATTTTGTTTGTTAATATGCAGACAACTAAAGAAGGTGCCTGAATACATCCGTTTGATGGCAAAAACTTAATTATTAAATGTAACTGAACGTGCAGAGACATTTGGAGCATTCCCCTCCCCCAACCACAATGCAGCCAGTCCCTCATCCACATTCATACAGACATATCCACCTCTACAAGTCAACCCTTCACCATAAGCAGCAAGCTCGGTTTCTGAAACACAGTCAGAATTCCTTGATATATTAGAGAAAAATATTGATTTGTACAACGATGAATGATCTGTACAATAAATAAATGATTCACCTTATTGTTATTACGAGATTTTCTTTTAGTGAAATATGTTTTCACATTATGCTATGTGGTGAAATGCTATCCTTAGTCAGCGCAAGTGAATCGTCGAATGATTTTACGGACATTCTGAAATAATTGAAGGAACTGGACTCATATTCTGTCTTGGAGACAGTGTTACGAACATACCATGCGTATGTTTGTCCCATAAACGACTTTGCACCCAATAATGTTTCTGTCGTTTTTTTCGCCGCTGCCACTAACCATACGCATGTCATTTCCTCCACCTCCATAGTGAATGAAACACACGGCCAACCGCCATAGTGTGTACGGTCACATCTTTCTTCAACCGAGCGAGTAAACGTGTGAACAGGGCCTAATGCACTTAAGACAAACGTTATTCCCGAAGTATTGAAGCATACGCGTGTGCGAGGCAGATTAACAGCATATGAGTTGATAACAAAAGTATGAAACCAGGAGTATTTTAAGAACCATGATAGTGTTTACTTGATTTTCTGTCTTTGACGAAATATAAACTTATGGCACATCGTAGTTTCACCACCCTCGATCTCACTGGTCCATGACAGACAAGGCAAAGTGATAAAAAGGTTTCAAATGTCTCGCTTCGTTTCCTTTTTGTGTCGCACCTTGTTAGGAAAGTCAATTTATCCCTGTTTGTCCTTTCCTTGCAGTGCCTTCGATATCTTTGGAAATTCGTCGAGGACCGTGGGAGTTTTCCTTTCATTTTATTCCATTGTATTTTGAAGGTGATTCTCTCTCTCTCTCTCTCTCTCTCTCTCTCTCTCTCTCTCTCTCTCTCTCTTAGTTTTTAAGCTTACTTATCAGTATATTGCCGTTGACAGAAAGTTCTAGTTTTGCGAAATGGTTTCCGGTTAAAACGGAATACGTAGGTTATTGGGAATAATATTTACCTCGTTAAACATGTCGAGTCGAACGAGTCCTTCTCGCCATCCCAGGCAGGTAAAAACATTTATAATATGTTAACACAACTAAAAAGCGTCTGAGCACGGCAATGTCACCCCTTGCTTGTTTAGCGAGGTTCGAACAGTTTGGCTGCAACGAGAGATTCTTGGAAACGAACAACAAGCGTAGTCCCAAACTAACTGACGTTCTGAACTTTTCCAGTAGTTTGTTGTAAATCTTGTTTCTCCCCCATTTTCACTGCTCGGATGACTTTTATGATCTCAGTTCTGGGTTATACAAGAGAGATTTGTTCAGAAGAACACCAGAAGTGCTGGCAGAGGTTCAGAGTTTAAACGAACATATGCTTCCCGCTCTAATAAAAAAATAAGAAAAAAAATATAGG
>NC_089798.1:70000-75000 GCF_040412425.1 Macrobrachium rosenbergii | reverse complement strand
ATAATAATAAAAGAGATATGTAATTATTCAGATGTTCACTACTAGCTATCTCGGAGAATTTCAGTAGTTCAAAAGACAATGTCATCAGTTTTGATATTATCAGACCCAGCTTCTCTATGCCCTCCACTCTTTCCCACAGAAAAATGTATAAGTGTCTCAGGTAGCCGATTCCTTTGATAAACATTGTGGTAAATCATATAAAAAGATTGACTGTAGGTTTCTAAAACCAGAAAAAAAAAATAAATAAAACAAAAAGGGACGTTTCATGACTAGAATTAACGAGAAATTGAAGAAACAGAGTAAGTCATTAAAACACTAATACAACATCAACACCTATTTTATGACAATCAGCGACAACTGATTAAATCTTTGCGCTAAAAAATAATGAGACAGGATTTATTCTACTTTGAAATAAAGAGCTCATTGATCACAAGGTTAATTCTTTCCCATGCAACCTCAAAGAATTAAAATTAGAGGTACAGGTAAACTTTTTTTCTGGGCTTGAAAAAGAATGTCGTCTGTCTTTTTCCTCATTAACTCCAACATTTATGGCAACAGGAATAAATCCACTATTAGCTGAAGAAACTCTTCATTAGAAAGTCTTGAGGCAAAAAGGAAATTCGGGGTTAGAGAGAAATTATTATCTCTATAAAATTAAAGATTACGTAGCTATAAACACATAAACATTATTAAAACAATGTAAAAATCAAGATAATCGCAGCTGGTTGAATAGAAACATCAGAATTGAAAACTAAAGAATTTCAGGTGCATAGAAAATCAAATTCTAGACGTCACTCTTATCTAAAGATTTTCCCTAAAGTTAAACACCTAAATTGTTTTCCCCTTAAATTAAAAGTTTAAACTGTTTTCCCCTTAAATTCAAAACTTACATTGTTTTTCTCCTTAAATTAAAAGTTTAAATTGTTTCCCCTTAAAGCAAAAACTTAAATTGTCTTTCCTAATAAATTAAGAACTAAAGGTTTTCCCCTTAGATTAAAAACTTTTAAATTGTTTTTCCCTTAAATTAAAAACTTAACTCACTCCGAGTATTAGCTTTTATGACTCTTGAAGTTGCAATATTGCCAGTATTATCATTGCATTTCGTAACGTGCCAAAACGGTTTCTATTTCTGGAGGATTTTTTTATGCCGGTGATGTGCACGATTGTGTGAGATAAGCATAAAAAGATAAATTATCCTATTACGAAGAACCGAAGTTCTCAAGTAACTTATCTTACCTTTCGTGATATGAGTTTCATTTAAAGTTCCGTTTTTGTTGTATATCATAATTTCAGTCGCATTTTCTGAATCTTTGCAAGTAAAGAGAGACAAAGTTGGCCGATGAAATGCTAATGAATGTGAGTCTTTGATATCTGGAATTAAAACATAATATTTTGAAAACGAAGGTGCAGAATCGAAAAACACGATAACGTTTTTCATGTATTAAATGTGATAAAAACAATCACTTTTGACTAAAAGCATAAAGAGTATCTCATGAGAAAAACATAAATCTCTCATCTCATTTAGAGATTTATATTTTTCTTATGCGATACTTATTTAGATAAGGCGTTTAATTAACGAAAGAAAACAAGGAAAAAAGATGCAATTTACCAAATGATTTATATAGTTTCTATTTTTCTTAATTCTGCAATACATTTTTTCTAAGCCGAACTTTTTGGGTGGGACTTGGACAATGTAACATTTTTATATATTTTTATTCGTGTTGTTAGTTCCATTAGCGTATCAATAAAGTAAAAATAATGATCTCGTTTTCTCGTTCGAGCTGACATTGTTTCTCGTTTCCACAGTTTTTCTTCATATCGTGTTGTCTTAGGTTCTGTTGTGCGTCTTTATGTTAGTACTGCGCCTGTTTCTTCACATTTTCTTTTTAGTCTACAAGTACACGAAAATCTTATTTAGGCTCTACAAACATTATGCCTAAGCGTTTCCCCTTTCTGCCTCTAATTGAAACCTGCCTTCTATTACCCTTACACAAGGTTTTCTAAAGCCTCTCATCATTGAAGTTGGAATCGTGTGTGTGTGTGTGTGTGTGTGTGTGTGAAGGACGCCACTCTCAGGATACACGTTAATTTAGAATGTTTTCTATGGAAGGACCCTCAGTCAAGCTCGACTGAAAAGTGAGAGATCTCAACCATGCCATGTCTAATTGTATTACAATTACTGTTGTGAAGAAGTTGTTTAGTCTGAATGATTAAGACATTTTTTTTTGAAAGTGCATCAAATAGAGGAACGGAAAGGCGTAATTACCATTGCACAACAACTATCTAATGCAGGGGTTATCTGGTAACAAGAAATATGATCTATGATGTCATTCGATTTAGTTTTACGAAACCATAAATTTCAAATGAATGGAAACTGAATAATAAATTGTCTTTTTCATGAAACTGCAGAAATTCGGACTAAAGATCAATCTCTCATCCTTTATATCAGTACTTCGGGAATCTAGATTTTGCACTTCTCTCTTGACAGCTAGTGTACTGCAAAGAAACAGTTCAGCAGTTGTTATGCCTTTTAGTAGTAAAAATAGTTAACCCTAGGACAACCTTGAGAATGGATCGGAATCCACATGCATTTAATTAATATTTTTGTCAGACTCTTAGTTTGTTAAATGAATGGCACTTGATGCTGAAGGTGTTCTAAGAATCCATAAATTTATCATGGTCAGAATTAACATATTTTAATTCTTATTAACAATGTGATTGCTATCCTTGGAAAAATCGTGCGCACTTTTCACATGATATACTTCATTTTGACGGTGTTTGCACTTCTCTAGAGCAAACCAGATTATTGCCAGGCCATGAGTTGATAGGTTTTTAGAGAGCTTTTTGAATTAAGGCAGCCCTGTAACTTTGCTATCTTTATACTTTTAAAACATAAATTGTGGGAGTAATTAGGGAACATTAGAATTAAGATTAAATGAAAAATATCGTTCAGCTACAGGAAAGTTTACGTACTATTCATATTTCATGATGAGCACGACGTAGACCACAATCGAATAGCACTGTAAGTCTATGTTTTCCAAGTGACACCTTAGTTTATCCACCTTTCTCTTTACAATAACTACGGCCGCATCTTTGCCAGGACATGAGCTGCAAAAGGTCTCTTTCCTGCGTTCTCACTCCCACAAATAACTGTTTTGTAGTTATCATCCAAATAGGATTGGGTCTTCCAGTACCTCTGGAGCCTAGAATAGACCAGCTAACCCTATCACAAAAAAGCGTCCCTAGAGTTGTGTGTTGGACAAGTAAAATTTATCGGCCTCTCCCTTCTGCTCAACTACATATGAAACTTCCATTATTTCTATTATGGTACCTTTCCTCATTCTATCAAGAGACCTGATTCCCAATATTCTACAAAAACTGGACTCTCAAATCGCCAGAATTCCATAGTTATATTTTTAATAACTATACAATGGCTCTTATCCGGATAGCAATGAAGATCGTACTATGACAGATTATGATCTTATTTTCATGTGCAATTTTAGTTGGTTTTATTTCCTAGTTTTGTTCATCATACCCTTTGTTTGATTTGCCTTTTTCAGTTTTTTTTTCACTGAATTTTAACTTAAGAGAACCTGCATCGAAGTTCATTATTCCTGGATATATGAAAAACTCTTCCTCATTAATATTTTCCCTCTGATGTTATTTAAACTTTTCTATGATGTCAGAAAGGACATCTGTTGGTAAGACATCTGCCAAAACTAACTGCGAAACGAGACAACCAAAACAGAAACAGCCTGCAGAGGCTCATTAAAACCAGCGACTTTGAATGTGGATTAAAATCGGAAGGTATTTCAACTCCCAGTGCATAGTATGTTCTCATTATACCTGCTATTCATAGATTTACTCGACGTTTCATTTCTTTAGATATATGATGCACTCCGTTAAGCAATTTTGGTAAAATCATCATCATCTGCAGATGTATACATGTATGTATTAAACCCATTAGTCACATTAACTAGAAACACTTTGGGGACACTTACAGCTGGATGCATTCAGTCTGAAGAGTAAATAACTCATGAAACTTCTCTTCCTTCGTGGATCAAGAGTAATCTAGAGACCCAGAGGACGAAACTGAAAGAGACAGAGAGAACGGGGAGCAGAAAGAATAAAACGATTTAGGACAAAATAACAAATGACACAGAGAGAGAGAGAGAGAGAGAGAGAGAGAGAGAGAGAGAGAGAGAGAGAGAAATAAGCAAAAATAATGAAGCTTGCATAGGGCAGTAACGTTAAATAACTTGAGGAAAACCATAAGTTAATTTACGCGAGAGGGAACAAATTAGCAACCAACGGTATCACAACAAAAAGCATGCAGTAAGGAACAGAGAGATGTCCTTGGAATGAAGAAGAAAAGGAGTTAGATGCACAGTAAATAAAAAAGTTCACAAATAAGCAATATAATACATCTAAAGAACTATGAGTATATACATGGTGAAAATGAGAGCAAATGACAAGAGGAACCAATCAAAATCATCCAACCTTCCGTAAGTCTTCCTCCAAAGTCGAGTGGATATATTCAAATCATCTGGCAACCCGATCGCTCTACTAGCAACTCAGCTCTCCTTCCCTTTCCCTTCTGCAGTTTCCCTCTATCACTTTGCTTATCATGAACCTTTTTTTATACTGAACTGTGGCAAATACTGGATTTTTTTGGGTAGATTTGTCCCCTTCTAAAATGAGCAGGATATAAGAAAAACCGTCGGTGTCCATGGAAGAGTTACCAAGGATACTCTGGTTTTCACTTATTGTAAATACTGTTTAAATTATCATTGTATTGAAAAGATAAGATGTTACGTGGAAACATGTTTTCTAAATTAACAAAACTTATCAGTTCCACCTGCTCCTACGTTCTTGTATTCATTAGAAACAGCTACATTATTAAATACACTGTTCACATTGCGGGAGCGTTTGTACCTTGGGGCATTAGACACGAAACATTTGCAGAAATACTGGACAATCTTTTTTTTTTTATAAAAGGC
>NC_089798.1:27500-62500 GCF_040412425.1 Macrobrachium rosenbergii | reverse complement strand
AGTACAGTAAAACAACAATAATAAACAAATGACTAAACAACAAAATATGTTTCAGATGACCCAGTTAGTTATGAATTAAATTATATAAATTATAAGGCTCTGAAACTATTATTTCGTTTACAGCTCTGAAATTCTTGAATTACTTATAAACTAAAACTTGCAAATTTCTTATAACTATGCCTTCAAAAATACCCCACTTAATAAGCCCAAATAACATATAAATCGGTATAAAATTTGCTTTTTATCTTAATTTCTAAAATTTACTTTATTTTATCTTCTGGATTAAAACTTCCGATCAAGTGGGCTTAAAACACCGCAGCTGTGTAAATTTAAACTTCGCGTGGAATTTTATAGTGCCCTTTGAAGTGAGTGACCCATAACGATGACGATATCAAGTAACACCCCTCGTCCAAATGAAAATGGGCCTCGTCAGACCAAGGTCAGCGCAAGGTGAATGGGATATTCGTCTTTTCTGCAGAGTTCATTGGCTGCTAATTGTAAACGAGGTGTACAATACGATAAGGAATGGAAGAAAATAAACAAAAATATTGCCATTCCAAAACAGCTTAGATGCTTACAAACAAATTTTGCTCCAGTTAATGCTACCGATCACAACAGGGATTTTCTCTTTCGTTATACCACCCAGAGTGACACTTGTCTCTCAGTCTCCACTAAAAACCCAGCTCACAAGCGATTAGGTTTTGAAAATTTATGAGGTCAATTTGTGACAAGATAATCGTCTGATAATTGCATTGTCTATTTACTGTGTTTCCTCCAAACAAATGATAATCTTTCCAAAGTGGAGTCAGACAACTCGTTACAATATAACAGCAAAAAGTTTTCATATATTAAGGGTTACAAATTAGAAATATTTGATAACACTTCCTTTCTTTCCCTCTCTCTCTTTCAGGTATCAGTACTTCTTCATTGGAGGGGTGGGTAGAGCTTTCGGCTAGCACGCTGTTGGCCCAGCGTTCGACTCTCCGACCGGCCAGTGAAGAATTAGAGGAATTTATTTCTGGTGATAGAAATTATTTCTCGTCATGATGTTGTTCGGATTCCACAATAAGCTGTAGGTCCCGTTGCTAGGTAACCAGTTGGTTCTTAGCCACGTAAAATAAATCTAATCTTTCGGGCTAGCCCTAGGAGAGCTGTTAACCAGCTCAGTGGTCTGGTTAAACTAAGATATACTTAACTTCTTCAGGTATCAATATAAGATGTCTTAATGACTAAGTGATAATGTCATACTTTAAAGAATTTTATTACGTACAGCAAAGTCACTTCTTACCTCTATGCGCATGCATATATATACAGATACACACATACACATATGCATACACATACACACCATACACACATGCACACACATACTGTATATATATATATATATATATATATATATATATATATATATATATATATATATATATATATATATATATATATATATATAAAGTGGTATATTTTAGGTGTTACACCAGCTCTTTGGAATGAATAATGTTTTACAACTACGATAAACATAAAGAACGCTAACGGAGCTTCCATAGTAAAAAACGCATGCTACCAAACGAAAATTACACGGCAATAACAAGATGAAACATCCTCCAAAGTACAATGAATACTAATATTTTTAATCGGTTCCTCATCTCTACCAGTTATTGCAGGGGTTTCTCTCACTTTTCACAATCTTTTTCGCCTTATACCCAGTCCATATCTACAATCCTATTGTTGTACTTTATAAATGTTATATCTTATGTTGCTTAGAGGGTTCTGCAATTTCCTAATGTAGTATACATCAAACATTAAATCCGGAATTTCTCTTCTCACTTAGGAAGGCATAATTTCAATGTGTTTCCTGTCAGTTACTTGTGCATAAACTCTCTCTCTCTCTCTCTCTCTCTCTCTCTCTCTCTCTCTCTCTCTCTCTCTCTCTCTCTCTCTCTCTCTCTATTTGCCTCAGAATAGCAACGTGCAATATTTCCAAAGAAGTCCTTAAAGCTAAAAATATCAAAGATGTAGCAAACGACTGTGACAACAACGAAATTAAGTTCTTAGGGATTATCCCAATTACTGCGGATCCCCTTGACAATGTTGATGGTTTCCCAATGATCTTAAGCTATAGGTCCATGATGATCCTTGCCACCACTAATGACAACGATATTTTCGGCTCTCATATTTTAACGAAAAGCTCATTGTTGTTAAATACGTTGTTGCAAATTGGTGATCTGGCCATAAGTTTCCTCAAGAGGTTCCTCAAAAAGCACCTTTAATTTGGCATCTCGGATGGCTTTAGAAATCTTATCCTTTTCATTTTTCATTATAATTAGCCCCGCCTGCGAAGTTACATCAGGATTTTTTTTCGCTTGATGAGAAATTAATGATAGGTTTCGTTCATAATTAGAACGACTAATCTGTAAACTATTCACAAATTTAATAGTGTTTTCTTCCCGTTCCGACAGTGAAATGTGCTATTCAATTCGTGTCTTTCTCCTGGCGCTAATTTCTGTCGAGAAATGCCAGTGAGTAACGATTCTTATCAAAACTGCTTAGGAATCATTGAGCTCACGGGCCATCACACGTATTGCTATTATGTAAAGTGTCAAACTCCTTTTACTCGCTAAGTATATAGCGGCACAGTTACCTCAGACTGATAGCATCATTAAATTTGAAATTTTATCACTAAAATTTAAAAGACGATTGAAAATTATAACCAAGCTAATCTACTGGAAAGGCTTTCTTGTCAAAATATCATTGAATCTCATTAGTCTTTTCATGAGATCAACATAGAATTTGCCACGTTTGTAATGGCATAATATGAAAAATCACGTATGGGCTATGGAGTAATTGAATACTTATACAAATCCCTGTGTCGGGTCTATTATGATTCAGCCTTTCCTTTCATTTTTAGGAGGTGACACTACTCAATTGTCTGAACAGTTCCAATGGTGCCGTTATAAGATATAACACAGTATGTAGGATCATCTTCCAGTGATTGTCCTTTACAATAGAGCTCAATTTATCAGAGTTTATCAGTCGTAGTTTCTCCGCTCCCTTGTCTTATTTCTGGCCCTGCTTTCACGGTTTGAAACGATTTGATTTGATTTATTTTATTAGAGATCAAATAATTATAATTTTAATATTAATACAATGGGAATAGTCGGTTTGCAACATTTTGGTACCCCCTTTTTCTCTTTTTTTACAAGTTCAACGAGTATTGAAAAATTAAAGCCTGCCGCACACTTTTATCATGCTAGTTATAATCATCAACAAACACCAACTTTTCCTGTAATCTAATTCATGTTTACCATAATGTCAATTATTTCTCTGAAAAGCATTGCTGTAACCAATATAAACATTCACCTATCACAAAATTACATTTTTAGGGATTACATCATCCTTGTGTCATCAGAATACAGAGTGGGCTAATGATGAGCTTTATCAAATTGTAATAAATATTGGTTTGCGTCCAACAACTTCAGTCTCATTAACCTGCACCATCTACCTCATAAGAGGGGATGGACTGATCTTTCATTCCAGTTGCAAATTAGTTTGATGACTGCCCCGATGATCTTCACTCGGCAAATTAAGAATTAAAAAATATTATATATATTGGCTTCGGGAAGGAAATAGTTGGGTTTTAAAGACTGGTGTCCAGAAAATGCGTTCTGAGACCGGAGACTTCCGCAAAGGCTGAGCAATCCACTCCTGGAAGGTTTAATCTTCTTCCTCCGTATTTCTCCCGAAATCTGCTTGTTATTAGTGACGAAGTAATTAACTAATGGCTATACAATTCTACGGTAATTGTGCGTAAGGTTTAAAACATCTGAATCGAGAATGTGCCACCACCGACAAAAAAGTCTCTTCTCCCCTAAGGTTAAATTCCTACCTCCCCCAAAATCTAATCACTTATCACACATGAGACCTTGAACCTTGGCCCTAATTTTCACAAAATTCCTTGAAGTGTTTTGCATAACCTTAATACAAGCAAATGAATACATAACAAAAGCACAATCTCTGCAGAGAAGGTATCCCAAATAACGGAAAAATTGAAAATACATTAATTTCGGAATGTATTTTAACTAGAAATATTGCCTCAAGATTCTATGTTTATAGAATTGCATGTATACTATGCCCAAATAGGTTACTCGTCAGTAACTTTTTTCTTTGTTTTTAGGAAAAAGTAATTTCTCGAAGACATCTATCCTCTTGGAAAATGAAACAGTAAAAAAACTGAACATTGTGGCTGAATTTCTTTTGAAGAACTGAAAATTCGAACGAATAGTACTCGCTTTACTTGAAAGCAAAAAGTGGCAATTAAATTCGAGGAAGAGGATAACGTTCTGGATGAACTGCATGCACGGGAATTTCGGAAGAATAAGAAATCACCAATTAGTTCTCAGTCTCGTATTAGGCGAATTTCGGATAAAACTTTTTTTTTTTTTGCCAGTGCATCTCAAGACCTTTGAACTCATCAACACTATGTTCCAGTCATTCCTTCAAAGACATGGATTCACACGAACCGAATCGCTACAAAACATGGAAATACCTTTCTGGTCATGCAGTTAAGAAGCTAGAAATTCAGCTGTTTAAACGAAACGAGGAGGTAAGAGCATTAATTTTATATCGAAATGTCTTGCATACAGGAGTCTCGTTGCATAGCTCTAATCGTTTCATTTCATTAGCTCTTTTATTTCCCTTATATATGTTTTATCATTTTATTCTCTATTTCCTTTTCCGTACAGGACTCTTTTCCTTTTCTAGCCGTTGATCTTGTAACATTCTGTTCATTCGCTATAGTCGTATCTTGGCTCATATTAATAACAGTAATAATAATCATGATGATGATGATGATGATGGTGATGATGATGATGATGATGATTGTTATTATTATTATTCTGTCAGCAACAAGAGACCTTCCCAAACATATTTCCACAAGGCTCACCCTATCTCTTTTACCAAAAGAGATCTATATTATCTGCTCATGACGCCATATCTAATGTTGTTAGTAAGTGAATTTATTCAAAGACAAAAGACTTAAGGGAACGGCTGTCTTAAAAATAGCAATATATTTTTTCTTTCTTTGTTCATTAAATGCTTAATTTATCCAAAATATGCCCGTTGCCAGTAGCACTGCCAAGACATTTGAAAGCAATTAATGTGATCTCATTAAACCAGATATTCTCTCTCTCTTTCTCTCTCTCTCTCTCTCTTACTATGAGCAAGGGTAACGCATATTAGACACAAATAGAGTACGTCAGTAATAAAACATTTCTGTATACACTTGTTACGTGCACGTAATAACTCTCATAAACATTAGGTAAGATAAAAAAAAAAAAATCTAAACTGCTACATTTAAGATTTACCCGACCCACCCAGACGAAAAATCAAGGAAGCCAAGTAATCCAGTATTTTCCCGCAGGAACGAGCAACTCGTGACACAGCTCACTGTTATTTCAGAGCGAAGAAATGTCCTTTCGGGCGACTCAACACACGCCTATTTGCAGAGGGATTCTTATTCCCCCTTAGTCTTCGTTTTAATATCCGGGACGCGGAAACGGCACAGCAACCTCTCTTGTCTTCAACAGGACATTTTTCCCAGACTTTTTTTGTCTGTTTTTTTTTATTGTTTCTTCCATGCGCTCTTGTGACTGATTTTAGTTTTCTGTAAAAGAAAACTATTGTGCCGGCTTTGTCTGTCTATCCGCACTTTTTCTGTCCACCCTCAGACCTTAAAAACTACTTAGGCTAGAGGGTTGCAAATTCGTATGTCGATCATCCATCCTCCAATCATCAAACATACCAAATTGCAGCCCTCTAGGCTCAGTAGTTTTTATTTGTATTTAATGTTAAAGTTAGCCATAATTGTACGTATGGCAACTATATAGGACAGGCCACCATCGGGCCGTGGTTAAAGTTTCATGGGCCGCGGCTATTACAGCATTATACCGAGACCACCAAAAGATAGATCTATTTTTGGTAACCTTGATTATACGCTGTACAGAGAACTCGATTGCGCCAACAACTTCGGTTCATTTTTTACTTGTTTCTCTTGGTTTCGCATCAGAGTCAGGGACATTGAAGAAGGTCAGGTATGAGAGACTAGAGTAAGTGGCAAGTCTCGAAGGCGCCTGTCGTGTGGAACTGTTGCTGCTGTGGTGTGTGATGTAAACTTTGATCATCGCCTCCCGATCGTTTATTCTTCTTTTCATTTGCCAAATAATGTTTGGTCTGCTGTTAATAATTCATTTAAAGTGTCTAAGCAGTTTTGAGGTCTTTTGCGTATAAAAAAAAAAAAAATGTATCGACTTTTTCATCGTTTTGAAATGATTAAATCAAGTTTTACTGCTGATAATCCTTGTTAATGGTGGTGTCGTTAGGAGAAGTAAAAAGGAGAAGGAAGCGATGGACCTGTCTCTCGAAGATAAAGGTTGTGCGAATTGAGTAAAATGGACGGGGGACAGATGCAACGATTCACGCAGAGGGAGAGGTTTACTCATTCCCAAAAATTAAACGTGGTAACAGTTGATCTGAGAGCGGTGAGTAGGGATATTTTTCTGTAGCTCATTAGAAAATTTTTTAAAACAGTCCTTCTGGGCAGGCGAGAGAGATAAGATACTACTTTGCGGTCAGGAGGTAAAGCTTTTGAAAAAACAAGTAGTAAAGTGAATCGGGCTCATTCTCATTAAAGAGTGAGATGTGAGAAGAATTGCCTAAAATGTAAAGGAAAAATTAGAAGACTTTGACAAATAAGGCGAAATAAAGCTTCCATACATGGGGGACTGAAAGAAATGAATGAAATCACCTACTTTTAAGAAGCAGTTTAAAATGGTTTTATTTTCTCTTTTCACCATAAGATCATCAAATCATTAGATAGAAAAAGGCGGAGAAATACTAAGTAACTGAATCTTGGAGGTGCAAGCTTGTCAAAATCATAGTATTCTATTCTTTACACATAGGAATTTGAGACCGAGTGCAAATAGCCGAGGATTATTTGCGGATGAAAGGAAAAGAAATATAGCTGGTCACCTGTCAAGTAAAACCCTGTGTCAAAGAAGAGGTAAGTTAGAAAAAGCCATTGATAAAGAGGGAGAAAAGAGAGGAAGAAAGAGTGGAAGAAAAGAGTGGGTATGAGAAGTAAACCTTATAGAATTTTACGGCAGCAATCACAATATATTTAAAGGGGAGTGATACAAGCCAGAAATTAATAAGGAGAACTGACCCTTTAACATAATTTACGAATAATTATATTGTGTCAAAGTGGCTTAGAGATACCAAGAGTTGCAATTCTATATTAAAAGTTTTCAGTCCTACAAGGTAGATAACCAAACACCATTGAGACAGGAAGAGAAGATTACTAATAGATCTAGCTTTTTAAATCTATAAAGTTAACAAAAGGGTTCAGTAAAGTTTTAAAGCAGGAGTAAGAAAGCTAAAAGAAATCGAGCGCCTAACATTTTTGAGACCAGTTGCACGAAGGTAAGTTTTGAAGAGGAGGTACATAAAAAAAAAAAGACTGTAGAACACCAGAGCCAGTTCATATGAAAATTCCTTGCGTAATGTTGAAAGGCTTACAGGCAAGATGCCATCTTAATGTTCAAGAGCGTAAGAAACCTTGTTTCTCAGAACCAGAAGATATTAGGATCGGGAATACGGTTAGAAAGTTTGATTGGGAAGATCAGACTCAGGGAGTTACAAGTAGCTGGAAAAATATTTTGATCATAAAACATATTTTCCATAAGAGAAACTATCAGGAGACAGGTATTCTTTCAGTACGAAAAACTTTTTACAAAAGATTAGAGAAATAGGGTAATTCCTGGTATATATGAAAGAGGTATTAGTCTCCGTCTTCCAGGAAATTTTCGGTAGTGGCTTTAGTAGTTACATCTCAAGAGGTAGTGAGGGCTACAAGCTTACTACGGAGGTAGTATACCTGGTTGGTTAAGGTCGTACAACATCCAACAGACCAGAATGCAGGCTCTATAATTTCCTTTACTACAAGGCATCAGAAGTATTAATAGCTGAGTGATATTACTGGCAGCTTTCACCTGCTAAGGTCTTGAGTGCATTAACTATCTTTCCTATAAGACTTTAGGGGTTGTGATGGCTGAGTGGTACCGCTGTGATATTCCAGTATGGTTCATAATACAAGTCTCACTCCAGACAAGATAAATTTTCACTGGCACTTGACCTTACTGTCCCTGCAAAATAAGGAATGTGGGTTGGGGAGTTGCATAGGTCTACCTGCTGAGTCCTAAGCAACAATCTGCCTTGTTCCCCCAAGTATCACGTGTATGGAGATAAGGCCTAGGCAGCTGGTGATGTCTTCGTGCTAGGTGTCTTTAATATTCAGCAACAATGGAATGACCTATCCTTTGCTTCTGATGCTCATTAATGACCTTCGGATCTTTAAAACCCTAGAAGTCTTGCTGGCATTGCTAGTGATTTTGATGTTCATGGATCTAAGACAAGCTGTACTAGCACTTTAAAGTATCGTACATTTATTTACTGCTGTTTGTTGACCTTTGTTTATCATCCTCCGTGTTTTCTCACTCTTTCAGATAATGGCATCCACTTCTGCTGATACATACTTTGGTAATTCATGACCTTCAAGTCAAAATTTGGCACAGTTTGAATAGTCTATAATAATGAAAAATAAGGGTAATAACTTAGATGAAGACCTAACAGATGCCACAATCCTGTTGTGTGGTCCGTGGGAAAAAGGTCCTGCGCTAGCCTTATGGGAACTCACAGAGTGTCACTGTTACGGAAATATGTTTTTACCTTTATATTATTAAGTTGTTGTGCTGCAGAGCACAAATGAGTTGTTCTAATGGTAATTGAACAGCTGAAGGACTGTTATTTATATTTGAACAACCTGATCATATTAATGATCACTGACCGAAGTGTTAAATTAATATTACAAATCGATGTAATTTTATGATAAAAAAGGGTCAATTTCATTCTATAAAAAAAACTAAAAACTAAATGTCTCGCAGCGCTAACCCGAGAGGGCTCATATGTTTATCCGACAAACTTTGACAGCATCTGAATACAGACTTTTAACTAAGACCGTTGGCGGAAGTATTTCAGGAAATTGGTGTATATTTTTATGAAAGCTGCCTAGTCTAGTATCCGGGAGCATACAGTTCTAATTCCTATAAGCTTGAACAGTTTCGATCCTTACCACAGGGTCTGCCGTTTGAAGAGTTTCTTTGAAAACTAATGATAACTTATGGAGATATCTTAAGGTCAGACGAGGAAGCTGACATGGATAAATACAAAACCAATTTTCATCTTTATTTTTTGTCAATGGAAAGCCGTATTAGATTTGAATACTCTTCGTAATGGTTAAGAATAACTTTGATCAGCTGAAATAAAGTGAAGCCATACTCATTATATATCAAATGTTTGTGGAATATTGTAGAAATAACAAATAAAAAAAGTATAGATCGAAAATGCAACTCCGAATATTTTAAAAGCCACAGCTAACGAAGTATTGAGTACTGAAAAACTAGTCTCTGTGGAGTTTCTTTTAACGTAAATCAATATACTCTTATTAACAACGGGGAATGTGTTTGATAGAGCTAAATTTGTGCACAAGAGCATGCCAAAGCGGAAGACAGAAACTTTACAGATCCCTTTGTCTTAGTTCGATTAGTCATCTACGAGTAAATGCGTTTAGGTACAAGATAATTATGTTTCCCTCGCTTTCTCTCTACCTGTTTGTCTATCTATCTATTTATTTATCTATTTATCTGTCCATCCATCCATATATCTACCTATTTCACCCATATAACTATAAATATATGAGTAAATATAATTGTAATGATACAAAAGTGATATTGAATGAAAATCAAGACAAAAAAGTGAAACTGAAGAAGCCTTCTTATCATTCCTGCAGAGGAATGCTGCTTCTTCAGAATCATTATCTAGGAAAGAATAGATTCCTCAAGGAATCTCATACAAGCCCCAACGACACGCTCCTAATTAGAGAAGGAACCATCCCCTTACCTAACCTTACCTCACCTCTTCATATCCGGGAAGAGGAAATGGTTCTAACAATCTTTACTCCTGGCTGGAAGACTTTCGTGTTGTCAGTGTCTAAATTCCTTTGCTTCTTAAGCCTCAGAGACGGACTGCAAACCAGAGTAAATATTTCATGAATTAGTCTTCTTCATCTACTAAGCACTTCAATTTCCTTCACACACCAGCTCCGACAGAGACACAACCCAGACCTCAGATGTATTCTTAAAGAATTTATTTGCCCATCAAAATCCTTCTTGAATTTAAAAACCACGAATTAAATCATGATAGTAGGATAAAAAGCTGTTTATATTTATTTTCTTTGGATGCTGATTTTCATACTTGTTGAGAGTTGGGTAAGAAATTATTTAAATCGTATAATTTGTATATATATATATATATATATATATATATATATATATATATATATATATATATATATATATATATATATATATATATACATATACATAAATATATATCATCATTTTAGTAAATTCTCACACACCTCAAAATAAGCAAGGAATTCAGTTTCCAAAGAAGATAAATGTGAAAAGTAAATTATCCTACAGTCAGACTTTTGATCGTGGTCGTTTGGGAATTTCGAGTCCTAAACTTAAAACATTTAAATCATTTATTCAATTCAAGAAGTAATTTGATAGAAAAATTAATGCCTTTTAAATTCCTTTATTCAGATCATGTACCTCTTTTGTATATCAATAAATAAATACACACACACACACACACACACACACACACACACACACACACACACACACATATATATATATATATATATATATATATATATATATATATATATATATATATATATATATATATATATATATATATATATATATATATATATATATACATGTATATATATATATATATATATATATATATATATATATATATATATATATATATATATATATATATATATATACATACATATATAGATGGATAGATAGAAAGATAATGTTGCATATATGTGTGTACTGAGCAAAGTACCGCTATGAAGGAATAAAATTGAAGGAATTTCCCGACTGGATACGTCCTATTTAGATATTTTCAAGAGAACTAGGCCATAGGAATAGAAATTTACAGTATCCATATTCGGGTACCACATAGTACAAACGAACATGCAGACGTTTAAAACAGTAGGTGGAGTATGCTTTTTATGTGAAAAGAATACAAAGTATTTACAAATCTTTTGCCTTGACTGGAGCTGACCTCGCACCTGCAATATTCCTTAGTGAAAATTTTTCAGGCAAATCTTTTGAAAATGATTTCCTTCACTTCGGAATATCTTTCCATCTCTCATTTTTATTTTGCAATACGTAATCAGCATCTCGAAGATTTTCCGAAAGTTAAAAATATTTATGTCGAAAATATAAACACCTCTATCATATATTCTTTTTTATCTCTGCTTGTTTCTCAAGATAGAACTATTTCCATGCATTTATTCAGAAACTTCTTTGAGATTCCAATCATTGGTCTGAGATATTCGGTTTACATTTTTTCCAAACACAATTTTCAGAGGCGAATTCCCTTCTCTTTCATATGTTCAACGTCAGTCTTTTGTGTGTGAGTGGGGATCGGGGAAAGAGGGTGTTGATGCACTGGATAGACCAGAGCGTTGCTCTCTGTGTTTGCATTAGATTTCAATTTGATCCATGTCATCCTCCCCCTGAGAGACTGAAATGAAAAAACACCCTTTTTCAGGATATGTCAGAGAAAAATGGAAGCAACGCGCTCTCAATAAGTCTCTGTGCCCTTTCGTGACTCCTTGTTTCTGATATTAATTGTATATTTCTCTAAGCTATTCGTAGGCAGATTTATAGAAAATAAGAAATGAAAGAGAAATCATTATATTGATGACTGATCAGTCATAAGGGATCGTTTTCAGGTTAACAAGAAGCTTTGCACCCGTGAATGGCCTTTCGAGATTGATTTCCTACATAGTAATGTTTTATTCCTCAAAGAAACGTTGAAATCTTTCAGATGATTTATTGAAAGATATGAGTCATTTTACTTTGATTAACAAGGCTACCTATTTTCCTGTATTTTTGTGGACTACTATGTTTTCATTACACATACATGGCATTTACAGGTTAATGTATAATTCTTCCTTTTTTAAAAGGGTGAAATAAGGACTAAGCTTGGGGCCTATCTATTGGAGACAGTGACATCTTTTTGGTTAGATCTATTCTAAAAAAAAAAAAAGTTGTAAAATTCACTAAGGTTTTTTTTTTTATTTTTTTTTGCTGTTTATAGAATGCCGTTATCTGGCTTACTTGTGAGCGGATATCGATTATTGAATTCTTTACCCCACTTAAAATTTTTATCGCATCGATTTTACTGGTACAATATTAAATTTTATCTTGTTTTTTTTTTTTTTTTTTTTTTATATTTTGATTGTATGTCTGCTTACAAAACGAAGAAGCATTTCAATCGATGCATTCGATTTTTATTTTCAGTCTCAAAAACAAAATACTTTACTGTAACTTGAAGAGCCTATCCATCATAAAGCAAAACCTACACATCTTAATTCTTTAAACTATTCAACGTTCATTCCTCAGGAAATAAAAATACATTCATTGTCAGAAGAATGAACGTTGAATAGTTTAACGAATTAAGATGTAGGTTTTGTTTTGTGACGATAGCCTCTTCAGGTTACAGCAAAGTATTTTGTTTTTGAGACTGAAAATAAAAATCGAATGCATCGATTGCGATGCTCCTTGTTTTGTAAGCAGAGGCGCACAGTCAAAATATTGAAAAATTGAAGATAAACTATTCCGAGTTACTAAAACTGTTCGCATTTTATCGACGGAACAATGATTTATAATTAGGAAGTGAAGAAACGCTACTTCTCGGACTTGAATGACAAACCTGTTACAATTCATTTTTGGCTAATTGTTCAGGATTCCTTGCATCCATCAATCATAGTCATCGACCAGAAAGACTAGTGATGGAAATGACGGGAAATGTAATTACGATCTATTGAAAACCTGTATAGACTTATTCCACGAGATTCGTGTAGTTCAAATTTAGACCACCGTCCTGCAACTTTCTCTAATAATTACGGTACCACTTATGATGTAAAATCTATTCCTAAGAAATTTATCTGACTCTGCTTAAAAATACCTCTTCTCAATAGCAGCCTAAACTTGTAAGCCTGGTTAACATAAAAGAACAAGAATAAGACAGATTATCTGTACACCTCAAAATGAAACATTAAACCCTAGATGTTGTAACAATGGA
Organism: Macrobrachium rosenbergii; assembly: GCF_040412425.1. NCBI lineage: Eukaryota > Metazoa > Arthropoda > Malacostraca > Decapoda > Palaemonidae > Macrobrachium > Macrobrachium rosenbergii. The sequence continues at coordinate 49,207 of NC_089798.1, read as the reverse complement.
ATACATGCGTGATTGCAATGTATACAAAAATAAATAAAAGAAGTGGTAGCTCCATTCATATACTTTCTCAGTTTAGTGTAATAAACATTCTCACATGATATTGTCTTTGCAGTGATTAAAGAAATTTAGGCTATCAAGGCAAGCACCAAGGCACTTTCGGCCCTCAGCACTTAAGACAGTTAAAAGAAGGAGTTTGAGCGCTTGCACAGCAAGATAAAAAGATCCAGAAAATGAAACGGATGAACCACATGGATCTAAAAACGGATGTGACAGAAGGCCCCACAGGTGCACTAAGAAATAATAGTCAGAGAGGTTGGGCAGCAAGATCGAAGAAAGGGAGCAGGAATGGAGGCACACAAAAAGGATATAAAATAAGTGCAGTTAGCGGCCCATTGAACACAGCAAAATCTTTAGTCACACCTGCAGTGACCACCTGAGGTGCTCTGACGGCACTTGCACTATATAGAGATGCTTCGTAAAGGAAATATTTGCAGAATGTAGTGTCTCCAATTTTTCAAGTAAAATCTTATTGTGCTTCATTATAAGCAATTCGATTAGTATAGCTTGTCATTTGCATATGCATCTCAATAGTTGTTTTTTAAAACCAACTTGAAATTTTCTCTTTTAAAAAACAACAAACATTAGTATCAACGTGATATAATATATACTAGGGGCACTCAACCAATATTTGCTCCACAGGAAATATCACAAAGATATTGTGAGGAGGTCACCTCTTTCATGATCCAATAAGACATTTTGGTCATCCCCATAGGCTGTCAAACATACCTATTAGAAGAAAAATAAAAAAAAAAAGACAAAAGAAAGACCACAGTAAAAAGCTTCTTCTACAGCTCATGTTTTGAGGATATGTTTATTTAGTCACCCTTCAATATGAAAAAGATAAGTTTGGTATATGGTTACTGAAAACAGATTATTGAATAGTCACAAATTCACTTTTGGAGGATACTAAATGAACTTTTTCAAACTCGACTAAACCAAAGATTGCCTTTCCTCTCTGAGTAGGAACGAGTTTGAGACCACGAAAAGTTTCTGCCCAGAAAAGAAAGTGGATGAAGTTCGTTAATTATCTTTGCATTTTTTATTTTATGGTTTTTACGTTTATAGTAGGGCCCTTCAGCTTATCACAATATCTTTTTTTATTAAATATATCTGATCCTTTTACAGGTTATTTTTACAAATAAAAGTAAGAACAATAAGGAGATTAAACGGACTGCTGGTAACCTAACATTTTTGTAGTATATAATTTTTTAATTGTTAGGTTACTTATTCAATAAAAACAGCTAAACTTTCCTTGGCCAATACTTTAGTACCTATGATTGTTTCAGTTAAACATCTTTTACGTAAATTTCAAGGGATTTTTTTCTACGTTTTGTTTCATGTTACGTTTTGACCTCACGTATAAGAGGATATAAAAATATTGTGCTTTTCTTTCCAGACTCAAATTTTACCCCCAAGGTGGATAAACTAACACACAAGCATTAGTACAATTTTTTAATGAACACAACACATCAAAGTAACTATATCCAAATTTTCACCAGTACCAAGGCTTTTATATGTCTAAGTCTTTAAAATATCCCTAAACCACTTACAGTACGCCCATACTTAATTTCTGCATCTTCCACCTTTGCCCTTCAATTTTAATTCAAACAAAAACGGCGATTCTTCATAGATAAAAGTATTTTCAGCAAAAATTTCTTGTCGGTTGGAAATTCTTGGTTAGAGAGCGCTCAAATGCCTTGCAAAAATGTTTTTGGCTTCAGATTATGGAATAAATGTAAAACCAGTCTTTTTGAAAGATCCCTTGTCCTTCGGTCTTGAAATATTTAAACATTTTTCCTCAAGATAATTTTACAACTTTAAGATTCATAAAAATAATCAACCAGCAAAGGCCTTGTACTGTTCATAGCCTTTTTTATGCTTTTAGTAACTCACACACTGGTGGTATAGTGAAACTTGTCCCTCGGCATATCCATGATATCAGTTGTTTAGCAGATGTGGACAGGGCATTCCCAGAATATATGTACTACGTTAATCATCTTTTTTTATATACGTTTATGATTTTACTCTAAATAAGGCCACATTTAATTGTCATAAAGCTTCGATCTGTTTGGGAGCACCAAGTAAAGAATAGTATTGGTGAATGTGATCGCAGTTTAGTTGACGACGGTTTTTACAAGAGCTGAAGTTTTAGTTATAAAGATGTTGTTGGATGCTGTCAGCCATCTTTTATCAAATTATATAATATATTTTTGAAATCGTCTTTGTAACATTTACGTCATTTTAAGGTAGATGTAATTTTCATATAATCCCTAATTTAATAATTACAGGCAAAATTTCTATTAAAATACAGATTAGAATTATAAAGCAACTCTTTCTGGATATACATTTTGTATTATATAAATGACTCATATGATAGCAATGTGAGAATCGCTTGAAAATTATATATGAAATCATACAGTAAATCTTAAAATGAAAACAATAAAAATGGGAGGACACTTGAGTGTATGCGAAGCATATCAAAAGAAGACAAAATAGGGACAAAAGTTTGGCAAAATTTTCTTCTCTCAGTCCTTTCGAAACGTGTATCATGCTGGTGGAGCAATCGATTTCTTAAATAGTTTTTAAAATACCTCAAACCATACACCTAAGTAAAGGCTAGAACAGTGAACACACAGGAGTACTTAAAAAAGAGCAAATGGACCTTGAAATGATGCTTCCTGATGGTTTTTAAAAGAAGAGTTGGTTGTTCAGTTTTATTTATTTCGTTTATACATGGAGATGTATATCTTAAAAAAAAGCTGCAAAACCAGAAACCGTTGTACATACGCAAGCATCCCTCAGAGATATGTTCTAAGTTACTTTACAAACTCATACTATGTAAATAGATTTATAGATTTTAATAATTTCCAAAATCATTGCATTAGCAAGCCGATGGAACAGCACCAGTCATGGTTGGGTTATCTTTTATAGGCTCCAGCAATAACATTTGCTCAAAACGTGTATTACTTGAGTACCAACCTACATACAGCCAAGCTAATTAGCAATTATATAAGCATCTATGAACCACTTGAAAATTAAATCGCTTTCGTCAACCGCTCAAATGTCACATTCTCAGTGTTTATTCTACAGGAAGTCATCTTACAACTCTAATGGCTATGCCTCGTTAAATCTAACTCATGGACAGTGCAGTATAGGTATCCGCCAGAAGATACGTCAGAGCTACGAAAGGAATCTCATCATGTCCCAAGTTCCTTCACAGGAACGATGTAAATATAGTGACGGTCAGGCCTTCAAAGTAAACGCCCACTCTTCACTTTTCTCTGCCGCCTCATCTGCGGTATACCCTCCCAGACGGTGAGGGAAGTTTACTTTTAATTTCCGGTAGCTGTGACTCAGGGTATATTTTCTTTTCCTCTTGCGTGTTCTGTGTCAGAGGAATAAGTGTTTTCTCTTGCAATTTTGGTTGCGTTAGCTTTGAATCAGGTGCATAAATTTTCATCTTGTTATATGTTTACTTGGCCGGTGTCAGTATAAAATTCTGCGTTCGTTTTCCTTCTGTTTGTTATCTTTTCATCTCTGCAAGATGGGAATGAAGAGCAAATATTTTTGAACTGTTATCGTACTTTTTTCTTATCCAAAGTGTACACATTACCTAGCTTTGTAGAATTCCAGCTTCAGTTTGTATTGTTGGCCGTGGCATTTGAGTATCCGGAGCATATATTTCTCTACTTCTCTGAGTGTTCGCTTCAACAGTTTCTGTAAAGATTAACACTTTCTCTTGAATTTGGGTATGATAGCTACGTACCAACTACAGTGTTTTTTGTACAACTTTTTTATATCCTGAAGTTTCTTTTTTTTTTTTTTTGCTAGAAAAGTTAATAATAAGGCACATAGTTTATGTTTCCTCCACAAAGGTTATCTGTATGACAGTGTATGCTTGTTCGTATCTGCGTTTCTTTGAGTGTGTGTGTGATTATTTGTTTGTGTGTGTGTATGATGCCAAAGTGTTTCAAGAATGAGAGAACTTAGTTTTGAAGAACGTGTGCAAAAGCGTTCACCGTTGAACCATCTCCGTTCACTGGTTAATTAACTCTTGGAGATATTGGTGAAAGATCCCAAATTTCTTGACAAAGAATGCCTTTTCTGGATATTCAATAGTATTTATTCCGTCGCTCAACCCTGATGAACGTTATATCTTTTCTTTTTAAATTAAGATTTCCATAGGTAACCAGTAATTAAATGGTTCTGATGGATAAAAAGTGATAAAAAACTAATGCATTAGCGGGATTGTATTTTTCTTGAGTGTCTCTGTTTTTGCATTGACAAGCATATTAATTTTTTCACTTTTTGAGCCACGTTATTTCTTTTTCTTGGCTATGTAATAAACCTTTAAAGAGGATCATTATTTTCTCTGTGCTACTTTCCTATTTTCTGTATTATTATTATTATTATTATTATTATTATTATTATTATTTTTTTTTTTTATTTATTTTTTTTCTTTCTTGCTGTGAATGAGGTTCTTCAAGTCGTCTTTTCGACCTATAACAGTTCCCAATTATTGTTTTTAGTTAGGGTGTACCTTGTAAGATTTGTAAAACACTAAAAACTCTATGGTAATTATTTACTATATATATATATATATATATATATATATATATATATATATATATATATATATATATATATATATATATATATATATATATATATATATATATATATATATATATATATATATATATATATATATATATATATATATATATATATATATATATATATATATATATATATATATATATATATATATATATATATATATATATATTTAGCTTACCAGAATTGCTAATTCTTGTAAAATTTACACATTTTTTCCAGAAACCACAAGTTATGTAGGCTATTTTACTGGGCAATGTTAATTAATGCTGGTATATTTACATTGAGAGAGAGTGATTTCTTTATGTGTAATAAAAATATCACTTTTGTTTTCTTATATGGATTACAATACCTTTTGGTTCTTCTCTACTTTACTCTCATGTTTGTTAACAGTCCGTATAGAGCAAAACATCCTCATTCGCACGATATTTTGAAATATGTGGAGTAAACAATGGAAAGATTTTAATTTTCCATTCCACTTTACCAAGTGCTCAAAAAGGTCAGCCACATGGAGGAAGGGAAATGATTAAATTCTTGGCTTCCTCACAGAAACATGAAATCAGGTATTAAGGTTTTCAAGTCAACAAAGCATCGAGTTGGCACAAAAAGAATAAGAATGGAAAGCGAATGGAAGGTTATGAAATCAGATTAAATCTCCATATTAAATGAGTTCCAGTTGCATGACTTACGCTTGCTAACAATGACCGCGAAAAATAAAAGAATGAGAAAAACTAATTACTGTGTTTATTTGATTAACATTTGACACTTATATATCTTCATCCTTTACACGAGTTATATGCCGACTTTGTTGAACTGTCTAGAGGTATATTTTTAAAAATCAAAGTCCTGGCAAAGAGATTCTCCTCTTTCCAGCAGTAACATCTTCAGTCATTTTGCTCTTTAAATCTAAAAACATTTTTCCAGTCCTTGAATTTCCGATCTTGCTTCCTCGACGCAAGATATTTCGTCATTCACCGATGCTGCAGCAAAAAGGGTTTTCATTTCCTTGAATAAAAATTTGACCTCTGTAGCCACTGTGAAGAAGAGCAATTTTCCTTTAACAATTATCTCTGTAGTTTTACTTTTGCAATACCCACCACAAACTTATCTCCTAGAAAACGTTTTGGGAACAGTCACATATTCAGCCACTGTTCTATTGCTTCGTTGGCATATTTTTTCAATTTTAAATCATTACACAATCATGGTGTGTGATTTTCAAGAACTATATCGATTCCCCAGATGTGTTTTTATCTGGTTTCCCTGAAATTTGAATAAAGAAAGTTTCCCGGAAGGAAATATCTAGTATTTCAGTCATGAAGCAAGAGCTACATTGTTTAGTGTTTGTAACATGGCCCATTGCCTTCCACTGACTATCACCTTATTCCCCGTCGACAATCGGAGGCTGGTGACGCTTTTACAATAGTTATTACCTTTCTACAGAAAAAGGGTGATTCTACTGCAGGATAAAAAGATTTCGCAACGGCACAATTCGCGTGCTACAGTAAAAAAAAATGTTTTCAGAGTAACCCTTTTATTATTTATATTAATATCAATATTTTTCACCTTTCACGCATACTCCATATATGCTCATTCTCATTGCTTTGTCAACATCCATTTTCATGTGTACGTCATTGGTCTTTAAACAGAAATGAAGGAACATTCTAACCGAAAAGAATGCTAGAGATGATAATGTACTTGCTAACATAATTTTTTTATTTACTTATTATTATTATTATTATTATTATTATTATTATTATTATTATTATTATTATTATTATTATTATTATTATTATTATTATTATTATTATTATTATTATTATTATTATTATTATTATTATTATTATTATTATTATTATTATTATTATTATAATTATTATTATTATTATTATTATTATTATTATTATTATTATTACTGTGTGCAGACCTTGCATAAAATACAGAGAAAATTTTGAAAATTGAGATTGCGAAATCGAGCACATAGAGGGAAAATGCACATCGAGCGATCTCAGCAGGTTATGGATGCTTGAAGACAGAAAAGAATAAAGTAATGATAAAATGAAAGATCACTCAAGCCTACTGCTTTCACACCATCAATTTGGACATACAGCAAGCGCGGAAAATAGGATCCACATTTTGCATTTACAGCATTACAGTGAAGGAACTTAATTACATTATCGAAGAAAAAATAACTTCTCACTTGACGAATAACTCATAGAAAGTGATGAAACCGATATCAGGAACGTCAAAAGATAGTAAACAGTAAATAAAGGATACAAAACTAACAATGGAAGTCTACCGCAGATTTTGAAATGCCCTGAGTATTTCCCTTCTTGGAAGCCTCATTCTTAGATGTAACTGACTATAAACAAATTCATGGCATGAGTTGAGGCCAGACTTAATCTCTTCGTCGTCTCCTGGAATCATTTAAGGATTCTCTTCGAACATCTCCCTTTTTAATCAAAGCTCTTCACGATCTTTTCATACACTTGTTTATTAATGTAAACAAAGAACGGTTTTCTGCTTGCAGTTTTGATGACTTACTTTGAATGAATACCTATTTCGAGCGAATGTTGTACATAGCAATATTTGTTTCTATTTACTGATGTAATTATGAGTATATATCTTTTCATTTAAGTAAATAGGGAATTGTGTTCAAGAAACACTGCGCATTAAATTGCGTTCCAAACGTTTACACAATTTTTGCAATAATTAGGAACATGCGGCTCTTCAGTCTAGAGTGTTTTCCTTATCTGCAGATTCCCCTTTATTGGTGGTAATTTTTTTCAACTTGCTTCCATTAACTTCCTAAATACATAGAAGTAAGTTCTCCAAAAATTAGTCATTTGCTTCTTTCTAAAGCTAACAACAAATGGTAGGCACGATAGCACGAGTTTTCTATTCCCAGAAAATAAACGATATGCCTAAAAATATGTCTCGTTGATGATTCGTAGAAGTAAAAGTTACTATACAATGTACAGTGTAATGTTTTTTTCAGAGCATCCTATACTGAACAAGGATAATTATCAGTCGTTTAAAAAAACTCGAAGGATCAGGCTAACATTATCTTTTACCCTTTTTTCGAATAAAATGTACAAGATTTTCATAGAAAATCTTAATAGGCCCTTTCAAATATACACAAACACACACACACACACACACACACACACACACACACACACACACACACACACACACATATATATATATATATATATATATATATATATATATATATATATATATATATATATATATATATGTGTGTGTGTGTGTGTGTATATATACTATATATATATATATATATATATATATATATATATATATATATATATATATATATATATATATATATATATATATATATATATATATATATATATATATATATATATATATATATATATATATATATATGTGTGTGTGTGTGTGTGTGTGTGTGTGTATGTGTGTACATATATATCTATATCTATACACTATACACACACACACACACATATACATATATATATATATATATATATATATATATATATATATATATATATATATATATATATATATATATATATATATATATATATAAGTGAACCTATCTGTTTCTACAAATCTAGAAATTTGGTCGCAATAACATTTAGATATCAAGTTGATTGAATTTGTTCGGCATGATACATTGTTTTTATACGAATTCTGCCTTATCTTATCCATAAAGGTTCATTGGCAAAAAGTTTCCTCTGAATACTCAGAAGGATGATCGGAGCAGAAAAGAAATATACTTACTTTTTGGAACATACAATAGTTTATAAAGTCAAAATTAAAACTAAATCCCTCATTTCGCGCCTTTCGGATATATTGAAGAAGGAACAAATATATGTTACAGTAAAAATAAAATCTCTCTCTCTCTCTCTCTCTCTCTCTCTCTCTCTCTCTCTCTCTCTCTCTCTCTCTCTCTCTCTCTCTCTCTCTCTCTCTCTCTCTCTATATATATATATATATATATATATATATATATATATATATATATATATATATATATATATATATATATATATATATATATATATATGTGTGTGTGTGTGTGTGTGTGTGTGTGTGTGTGTGTGTAATTGATTTGTGGATATATACAACAACAATTTCTATACTTTTTAACTACCATTTCTGCTATGCGTTATGACCCATTTTGCTTTTCATCTTTCTCTTCCTGTTGAGTTCTCGCATATTTTAGATTTGCTACTAATTTTATTATCTCTATCGGAACACTTCTCATTTAGCTGTTTCATCGTTACCAGTAATATAAAAGGGCTAAAGTCTTTTATATTCTTTAATAAACATGGCATTTATAAATTGTTCCGCTTCCAAAATGGGTAGGCTGAAGTACACAATTACTCATATACAAACCAAAGTAATCATACGCTAATCTGTCGGATTTCTCCTTTATAATAACAGATATATTTTTCTCTTATTTTTGATGGACTTCCATTTCACTGCATCAATTTTCATTGTAGAAAACTCAGTGCAAAGTAAGACCATACAAGCCCGGGATATTGCTTTAGATTTTTATCAATTTCTGTTTACTTTCTTCTCGGTATCATGAGTAGTTCATCGTCGCCAGTGATGTGTGTCTGGTGTTATATGATTATTTGTCATATCTGCATATGAGAAAGGATGTTAAGGTCTTATTTCTTACTGCACTGATATGTGCAATATTCAAGTATCTCGATTCATCTACAGTATGCCTGCGTAGAAAAGTAAACAAAAATAAATAAATAAAAAAAAAACTTGTAGAGGGAACTGAGGCAGCTGAAGGCCTAAACTCATAACAATTATTGATTCTTGGTCAGAGCAAAGAATGACAATAGGCTAACGGATTTATACTTGCTAAATGAGTCCCGCTCAGTTACCATCGGCTGAGTATAAAACGTCATAAGAGTATTCACGCCATGATTTTGGGCTCTTGGGACAAATTAACTTTTTTTTTTTTTGTCATATATCAAACTTAGTGGAAAATTATGGAGAAAGCGAAAGACTTGGTATGCTGACTGTTTTACACGTGTAATGAAATGAGAATTATGTAGGGAATATATCAATATAGTCTTCTGATAGCAGTTCATAAAGAAACATTCACTGTAAGACTGCCGCCAGACCTCTCAATTATATTTCGAATGCACACATACACAACACACACAAATTTCTGATTTAGGGAGTCTGAAAAAATGGTTGTGCTAAGTGATTAATAAGTGTAAACAGGCTATAGAAAAAGAAATGACATTTTAGGTAGAAGTGTAGTTCCTGGAGTGGATGAAAACTGAGAACGTGTTACAGCAATACGGGCTGAAATAGGATAGATTGTGAGATGTGTATGACTTCAGAGGAAAAATATTTAGCAGGGAGAGTCGCTTGCGGCACAAGAGTCGGAAGAGGAATAAAAACAAAGTTTGACGGGATGATGTAGAGAGAACCAAAACTGTTTGAAGTTCAGTTGCGAAGCAGAAGTCAAGATCGTCAAGTGGAACAAGTTTCAGAATAGAAAGAAACTACGCTGTGAAAGTATTATGAGTGAGATAAAGTGCTATAGTAGTAAAGCAGTGACTTGGTGGTTAACCATTGTGAGTAATATACATTTAGATAAACAAAGGACACAAAAGGAATGGTTGAGAAGAATACACAACATTCCTCAAAGAAGGTTTGTGGTAAAACTGTGATTAGAAAAGAAATACAGGAGAAATCTGTGTGGGTTTTTACAAGGAAAAGAGTTCGCTGATTAAGTGTTTATTAAGAGAGTTATGCAAGAAGTTTGAAGGTCAGTGGAAAAAACCATATATGGCATACAAGGAATCAACATATGTAATACCGAGAGTGACAGAAGTGAAGCATGTGTTGGAGCTTTAGGTTGCAGTTACTACTTTGGTGTAAAAATGGGACTGAGACAAGGGAAGACTAGGAAATGACAATAGATGGAAGTATAAATTTTTAAAGTAGGAAAAGGGTTATGAATGGAAAGTGGAATGCCTGATGCTTGCTTTTGGTAATGTGCTGATCAGGGATAGTAAAGAGAAATTATAGAGAAGACTGGCAGCCTTTGGAAGTGTTTACAAATGGAGAAATCTGAAAATAAATGTGAGGACGAATAAGTAATAAGGTGGGGGAGTATAAAATATGGATTTATAGAAGTATTTAGGAACAAATAAATTGGGTAATGATAGGTAGTATCGGAAAACAGGTGAGTCACAGAATGGGTAAGCCAAAGACAAGAGGTTGTGTGTGTTTGATAGAAATGTCTAGGAATTACTGAATAGATGGCATGAAAGACTTACTGGAAAGGATGTACCTCAGCATCCGGAAAGAAGAGGACTACAAGAAAAATTGAGATGAATGAGGCAGTGTGTGTGCAGGTGGTTTGACGCTCAGCTGACAGGACTTCGGCGCAGGTATATGACGTAGAGTAGCTAAAGTTGTGGAAGTTAAGTGAACAGACGGCTCTTCCCGGATGCAACAATTAAATCAAGAACAGGAAAGGGATCGTCGCTTTGAATTTTCTAAATATCAACTTTTGTTCGAAGAAAAAGCTATGTTTGAAAAACGAATAGATACAGCGAACAGAGCTTATAATTATCTTTTCTTCATATACGCTATTTGGTTTAGAAGATGAACAAATACATAAACTTCACAAGGCTCCTGTTCAACTAATTGACTTGTTTTCAACTTGTTTATGATGTATATGCGATTAGTTGTCGACGTGTGTTTAAGACGCATTTTACTGTTTTGTTGGAGAAACAAAAGTATTATTCTTCAAGAGTTTCTGCCGGGATGGCTAAGTGTCATAAGGGATAAGCACCATCGGCGATAAAAGACCCGGCATCCTTTGTTTGCATGTTAGTCAACATAATTGTCCAGCAGGCAAATCACGTCAATAAATATTCAAACAACAACAAATTTAACAAGAGTTTCTTGACTTTGAGTGATCATGCTTTCTGAAACAACATACTTACTTCTTTTCAAACTTCTCGACTATTTTTATCAGTAACCATGCCAACATTTTGTTACACTTCAACGTTGCTAATATCATTTTAAAGCTTTTTCTTTCTTTCTCACCAGACCCCAGGTAAGGTATCAAGTTTGTCTTACCATAAAATAATCACGCGTCTCATCATTTCCTTTTTCACCATAAGACAGCATAGTTGTATTCTATTCAATATGTAAATCTAAAAGTATATATATATATATATATATATATATATATATATATATATATATATATATATATATATATATATATATATATATATATATATATATATATATATATATATATATATATATATATATATATATATATATATATATATATATATATATATATATATATATATATATATATGTATTTCAGAAAATATGGCTGCTACAATTTTAAAGGACACATATATGCATTTCATAGCTTCAATGCTTTAAGATGTGATGAAAGAATTTATGGAGTCAGATGGAAGTAGGTCGAGAGACTCGAGGTAAAATCTTTGTGTTCAGCAAATAGTTTGATTCCTCAGCAATGTTGCCGGTCAGGTGATCTTCCGAAGTGTTATGTATATTCATGAGTACGTGCGTTAATTTGATCTAGATTACGCCAAAATCTGCCCTAAAAGTGAGTTTGATCGTTCATTAACGTGATAGAACTGCAGTTGTCTAGACGTAGCTTTGGAGAGGATCCAGGCTTTGAATCGGCAGATAAGGTAGAGTTTGAAATCTCTGTTTTTATGAGAGAAAATTGAACTTGTGATTTTTACTATGATTTTCTAATCATTATGAACTTTTGAACTGGTGTGGGAGATTTAATATGAACATTCATACCTCTTTTATATTATTGTTTTGTCATGTTACGTTTGCCATATCTTGGCTATGCATTTTACACTTTCCATTATTGTGTTTTGCATTTCATATATTTTTGGGAGTTTTCTATCATGTTTAATTCTTCCGACAGATGTCTGTGGACAGATGTCGGTGGACAGAGTGGATAGTGTGGACTGTTTCGAATAACATGTGGTAGACTGTTTTTTTGACATGACTAGTTATTGATTTGGGGAGTATGTGTGAGTTTGGATATTTTCAGGCTATTAGCCATAGTGAGACTTCTTTAATCAGAAGTATTTGGCAGTTCAGAGTTTAGTTATCTAACTCGATAATTCATTTATTATGCATTTTAATCTTTGCTTTGTTTTATTCATTTCTTGTTGGGTTATTTGAATAATAAACCTATTTTTGTAGAAACTATTGCGTTTCTTTAAATAGTCCATTTAATTGCTTTGGTGAGAATGAGTGAGATTCAGGGTGGGTGAACTTGAAAACGATGAGAGAGAGAGAGGCGATACACGGAGAGAGAGAGAGAGAGGCGATACACGGTGAGAGAGAGAGAGAGAGAGAGAGAGAGAGAGAGAGAGAGAGAGAGAGAGAGAGAGGAGAAAAATAGATGTAAGTGTTGTCGTGAGAGAACTTTCATACGCCTCCGTTTCATGAAGAAAGATCGTAGAGCACGTTACGTACACTTTCAAAAAAGTGTTAATTCTGTCCTCGTTACAGAATGAAATGGCGGCAGCGGGTGTCTTTTGATTTTAAATGGTGGCAGCATGATTTTAATGTCTTTAATGATGGCGAAAGAGGGAGATTACTAATAGACTAATTGATAACGTTGATGCCCAAGGCATAGGCGACTTCACCTAAGAGCTAAGGCGACGAGTCAGTGTTGAATGAATAGTGGGTCGGATTACGTGGGTAATACGGGGAACCTTTCTTCTTTTTTCCGTTTCTATTCGAGTACTGGGAGTGGGGAGTTGTGAAATAGATCTGGATGATCTCTAGAGCAATTTTGGGGTTAACAAAATACCCAAATAAGTGTGAATAGTGGCGATTGTGAGTTAATTACGCAAAGTGATGATTCAACTAGAAACGCGCTGGGTGTCTTTTTTTGCTTAGCCGTCGAGTGGGTGACGTCACAGGCTGCACACAGCTCTGTTTTCAGTTAGCATAGGTACTTCGTTTTCTGTTTCAAAATTGGTAAGTACCCCATTCTCGTAAGTTGCGCAGAACGCCGTTTTCTGTTCTTCTTTTAGAGGGGGTAACTTGTGCCTTTCTCTAGTGTTCTTTTTGGTTTCTCTTTTTATGTTGTTACGCTCAGGGCGTGTGATTACTCACAAAATGCCGGACGATGCAGCAAGCACATCCCAATCAGTTGTGGTGCATAAAGTGACGAACATTAGTGCGGGAATTAGTAATTATAAAGGGCTAGTTGATGGGAAGCCAACCCAAAATATAGAAACTTTCATTGAGTCAGTGAACAATTATCTGAATTCCAAGAAAATTACGAATGGCGCTGAAGCTTTAACAGAGGCTAAATCATTTCTGGATTTAGATAAAGGAGATATTGGGAAACGAGCACGCAGTTTCGGGTTCAGAAGGTGTAAAACTTGGAATGAACTGCAGAAATTTCTACGAGCTACTTATGGCGGAGTTCAACGTGAATGCGCAGTTCGAATTTGCGAGAGTTTCTCAAAATAAAGAAGGGCAATGATTCACTAGTCACATACAGTGCGAATTTATTTGATGCAGTAGTTGAGTTAAAGAAATCTATAACAGGTTCTCCATGGTAACAGGAAATAATATCTCCTTAGATAATTTTGAAAGATTGTTACATTTTGCTTGCCTTTTAACGTCGGTCCCAGATGTAATTGTAGATAGTTTTGATAAAAGAATTGATCAGGATACAGACGAATCCTTTTGTTTGCACAGATTAACAAAAATCTAGCAAAATGCCCGACACTGGACAGTAGTTTTGTACAGGGAGGTGCAAAGATGTCAGCTGCGGTTTCCAAACCACAGAATAATGATAGTCGCTCGCATTCGGGAAATGATGCAACAGCGAAGACATGTGCACGAGTAGAATCGAAGAAAATTCCAGAGAGATCAGTCACAACGATACGTTGTTTTAATTGTGATAAAATAGGCCATAGTAAATCAAATTGCAGAGTGAGATATTGTTCAGTTTGCAAATCTTCAGATCATGGATGGAGATTTTGCCCAGCCACAAAGAGTAGAGAATATTCAGGGAAGTCCTGGGAGGTTTTTCTAGATATGACAGGAGAATTCCACATGATGCAAGTTCTAGATACACAAAGGAACAGCAGAATTTTCACAAGATAAGTTCGAAAACGGACACAGGATAATGACTAATCAGGTCGTGAGAGTCACTAGAACCTAGGCCGATTGTACGTGGATTCTCTAATGGCAATGAAATTTCTATTTTCATTGATTCTGGTAGCTCAGTTAACTTAGTAAATGCTGACCTTTTTCACTCGAGGTTTCCAGAGTGCAAATTAGTCCCTTCTAGTGAGACAGTGTGTGATGTACAAGCGAGGAAACTGAATATTTTAGGTTCGTCATTTCTTACGCTTTGTATCGGGTGGAAAGACAATAGTAGAATCATTTTTGGTCATAGAGAAGGATTAGCCTTAGGTGAAATGGTTTTGCTAGGACACCCTTCTTGTATGCGACAAAACATCAACATTCTTACGGGAGTTCAGGGATTACAATAGGTGAGTCAGGTTGTTTTGTTCCATATATACACAGGAAAAAAACTTGAGAGAAACTTAAGACACAGTCTGAGACATGTGTAACACATTCATTAGAGAGTGAAGATATTCCGCAGAGATCTTTCAAAGGATTTTTGTTGGAAGATGTTGAATTGCAACCGCGAGTTCCTACATTAGTTAAAGTGTCGCTGAAAGAGAAAAGTTTCCTTCTCAAGTGTGCATTGTTGAGGGAACCGAGAAATTCAAAGACGTTGTGAGTACGGTGTCAGTGAATGAAATTTCAGTCGCAGGCGTGACTTCAGTAGAATTAGTTAGCTATCAAGACTCAGTGAAAAAATATCACAAGGATACTTATGTAATTGATTTTGAAGAGTTTAAGGAAGAGCATAAATTAGTGAGTTTTTGTGGAGATGGGAATATGTTTCCTAACGAGGAGCAACAGTTCCGAAGTCAGGTTCTACATGAACACTTGGCTAAAGTTGATTATCCTGAGTATTCAGATAAAGTA
The DNA here is from genome assembly GCF_040412425.1 of Macrobrachium rosenbergii. Classification (NCBI taxonomy): domain Eukaryota; kingdom Metazoa; phylum Arthropoda; class Malacostraca; order Decapoda; family Palaemonidae; genus Macrobrachium; species Macrobrachium rosenbergii. The sequence continues at coordinate 33,451 of NC_089798.1, read as the reverse complement.
GAGAAAGTGTTGAAAGAATATCTAGATATTATTGCTTTGAAGGGAGATAAATTAGGAGTTACAGATGTTTTAGAACATTCAATCCGCCTAGAAAAGGGTACAAATCCCATATATATTCCAGCATATCGAATTCCTTTTAAGATCAGGGAAGAAGTAGAAAAAGAAGTTCAGAAGTGGGAGTCGGAAGGCATTATCAGACCGTCCAATTCTCCGTTTAATTTTCCTTTGCTTGCAGTTCCTAAGAAAGACGGTAGTATCAGAGTTTGTGTAGATTTTCGTAAATTGAATGAAAAAACATGCCCAGATAGATATCCGGTAGCTTGTTTGCCTGATTTGTTTGTTGAGATCGGTGGCAAGAATATATATTCATCTATAGATCTTATGCAAGGGTTTTACAGGTTCCCCTTTGTGAGAGTAGCCGTAAATATACAGCATTTTCGGTACCAAAGGACATTACGAGTTTAATAGGATGCCTTTTTGATTACAAGGGTCCCCAATAACATTTACTAGACTGGTTAACACAGTACTTCATGGCTTGTTAGGAAAGTCGGTGTTTGTGTACATGGATGACATTCTCATATGCACAGATACAATTGAAGAACATCTAAAGGTGTTAAAAGAAATCCTCAAGCAATTACGGTTCGCTGGGTTAAAGATCAAATTGGCCAAATGTGAGTTTCTGAAGAGAAAAGTTGTCTATTTAGGACATGTTATCTCTAAAGAGGGAGTTAGAGTGAATGATGAGAAAGTTAAAGCCATTGTGAATTTTCCAGTTCCCAAAACCAGGAAACAGATTCGTTCGTTCCTAGGTATGTCGGGTTTCTTTCGCCGTTTTGTGCGGAATTTTTCTACAATAGCGTCTCCATTGACAGATTTGTTACGAGAAGACGTTAAGTTTGTTTGGGGTGATAGTCAACAATTAGCTTTTGAGAAGCTTAAGAACGCTTTGGTGAACCCACCAGTTTTGAAGTTTCCAGATTTTAGTCAACCGTTCACCTTAGTGACTGACGCGAGTCAGGAAGGTATAGGTGCGTGTTTGATGCAGAAATTTGAGGGAAATTACACCCAATTGCTTTTTATAGCAGAAAGTTCAAAACGCGTGGTAGTAACGAAAGGCTGATGTCAGTTGTGGACAAGGAGGCTTTCACCAGTCGTCTCTAGCCTTGTTCATTTTAAGATGTTGTTGTTGGGAAATAAAGTTGAGATTTTTACAGATCATCAACCGTTGTTAGAGCTTTTAATAAGCCAAATTTGTCGCCCAAGAGAGCACGTTGGTTCCTAACATTGAGAGATTTTGATGCAAACCTCAAATACATTGAAGGTAAGCATAATGTAGTTGCAGATGCATTGAGCAGATACTTTCCGGTCGAGGATGAGGAAATACACACCGAATCCTGTGTGGGTGAAGAGAGTAAATATTTGGTGTCTAATGTCTCTGATATTAGTAGTTCTGAGAGATCGCATGTAGAGGACATACACGTTCCTACAGTGCATACTTCGGGGAGAAATAGTGAGTCGGCAGTCTCGGAGAGATTGTTATTCGTGATAGTGAGAGTAACGAGTGTGTTATATTACGGGTGAAAATGTCACTTGGGACATAGGCTTGCTGGAACAAAAGCAAGATGAAGATAAATTGTTGTCAGATGCTAAGGCATTTCTTAAGGGAGTTTCACCGAAGAAAGGGTATAAGTTGCCTTTTTCTGGTCTAGAGTTGAGAATAATTTATTGGTGAGAAAAGTTAAGTATAACTTGCGAAGTACTCGAAGCATGGGTGAGATTACACAAATCATCGTGCCAGAGAGTCTAGTACCACAAGTTCTAGACATTGTACATTGTAAATTTGGTTCTCCTCATTTGGGTGTAGACAAGACGTATGAAAACGTCAGGTCAAAGTTCTTTTGGAAAAATATGTTTTCCGCAGTAGAAGCCTTTGTGAAGAAGTGCACTAATTGCAATGCGAATAAGCCAGCGACGACAGTGTCGTGTCGTTTGGGTTCATATCCCATACCACATAGGCCGTTTCAGAGAGTGCATATGGATATTCTGGGTAACTTCTCAGAGTCCGCTTATGGTTATAGACATTTATTAGTAGTTGTTGATGAGTTGACTCGCTTTGTCGAGATTTTCCCACTGAAGTACAAATCAGCTGAGGAAGTTGCTATAGCGTTCTTTAAGGGGATAATTTGTCGATATGGTGTTCCAGAATGTCTGATCACAGACAATGGTAGGGAGTTTATTAATAAGACTTTAGACGGTCTTGCTAATTTGTTGGGGATAAAGAAAGTATCTATAATCCCGTATAGACCTGAAGCAAATGGGTTGTGTGAGAGGGCGAATGGGAAAGTAATCGAAGCTTTGCGCATGACGGTGGGAGGTTCCGATACACATTGGGACAGATCTTTGGATGAAGTGCGATATAGTATCGATACTATGATGAATGACACAATTAAGATATCTCCAGCAGAAGCTTTGTATGGATACAAGTTGAAAGGACCTTTTGATTTGTTACCAGAGCAAGTTCAGGGTGATGTTACGGTCACTTCGTTGATAAATACAGCGAGAGAAAGATTTGCACGTACCAGTAAAGAACTTGAACTTAGTTCGTGCAATGGTAGAGAAAAGTAACGCGAAATCGAGGGGAGTAGCTTTTTTCGATGGGTGATAGAGTGTTTGTTAAAGTGAATGTTCGGAATGATCTGAATTATAAATTAAGTCCGAAGTTCCACGGACCTTTTGAGATTGTAGAGATCAAAGGGAATAGATTTGTAGTTAAAGATGTAAATACTGGAGTGACGAAATTGACCCATATTTCGAAGTTAAAGAAAGTTGGGATGTAATGGAATGTTTGTATATATATGATATTTTTTTTAAATTTTTTTTTGTCTCTTGTTCATTTTAGATGTTGAAGTTCTTAGTCATTTGTTTTCGAATGATTTTGGGAATTGAGACATGGGCTAATTTCATACGAGATTTGACCCGTGTGTTAATGGGTTGTTGTGTTATGATGTATTTTATCATCTGACGCAATATGGGTGTTGTTTAGATTATTTTTTTGGGGGGAGGTACTTAGTATATCGGACCGAACAAGTCTGATCTTTTTTTCGGGTTGGGAGATCGTGTTTGAGTATTTGGATTTTTTTTTCAGTTTCTTATTTTTGTTAAATGAAGAGAGCTGAATTGTGAGTAGTTGTAGTTGTTAAGATCGTGGGAGTGATTGCCATTACGTCAGTTGCCATTTTGCTGAGAATTAGTCAGGTGTTGCGAAATATTTGCTAACCGAAGTAGAACTTTCATGTCTTTTACGAGATATGATACCTTTTAGTGTTCGGATAAGATTCTCGAGTATTTTTTTTTCTGTTTGGATAGAATTTTTTTTGTGAGTGAGTTCCGTAGAGTTGTTGTGTGCTTAATAGTGAGTTGACTGTGATTATTCTAAGATACACACTTGGAATTAGTTCACATTGTGAGTGTTTACTTTTGCATTAGTAGTTTTGTTTGGTTCAGTAACATGAAACCTTTTTGTTATTAGACCTTTTTCGAGTGCTTTTGGGAGACTCAGTAGTGACATGGGATAGATTAGAGACCATGTTCGTTTTGGGAGATCAATATCAAGATTCGGGAGTTGATTATAAGACGAGTTGTGCTTTAGTTAGAGAGAGGTGTGTGTGTGACAGTAGTGTTTTCCAGTTGCGAGTTGTGTCTGTGGGTGGTTGTGAATTATCATTAGTTCATAGACAGACTCCGACAGAATGTGACTTTAGACAGTTCCTGCGAGATTACCACATTGAGTCCACCAGTACTCTTCCTGCTGTGTTTTTGCAAGGAGTATGCAGTTACAATGATGTGCCAGAGCAACAAGTCGACGACATTCGTTCATCGAGGGTCCAAGCAGCTTTGATTCATCCTGCAGAATCCTGTCTCACGGAATTTCTCGTACTTAGCCGTGCTGTATTCAACAGTTCCGAGAAGATAATTATCGTCATACGCATAACGAGCATTTGGTAGTGGCGGTACCTACAACCAAGGTGCCAATGACGGTTCCACCGTTGGAAGACATTGACGATTCGTGATGTTCCAGTATCAGGAATATATTATGCCGACAATTTAATTGTCTTAATAGCTGTTTTACTGATAATTCTTGTTGTGGGGGTAGTAAAAAGCTTATTCGTGTTTGTAAGATTACATGTAAAGGCTCTAAGAACTCAACCCCAGTGACTTTGGAAGTGCGTCATGAGAGCAGTCCTTAAAGCTGCAGTGCAGTAGACATTGCTAATTGAGCATAGTCCTATTCTGTTATGTTTTATACATATGCTTTTGTTTTAGTTTGCCGTTAAGGAGCGAGACGCTCTTATGTGGTGGCCGAGCTCTATTTCAGAAAATATGGCTGCTACAATTTTAAAGGACACATATATGCATTTCATAGCTTCAATGCTTTAAGATGTGATGAAAGAATTTATGGAGTCAGATGGAAGTAGGTTGAGAGACTCGAGGTAAAATCTTTGTGTTCAGCAAATAGTTTGATTCCTCAGCAATGTTGCCAGTCAGGTGATCTTCCGAAGTGTTATGTATATTCGTGAGTACGTGCGTTAATTTGATCTAGATTACGCCAAAATCTGCCCTAAAAGTGAGTTTGATCGTTCATTAACGTGATAGAACTGCAGTTGTCTAGACGTAGCTTTGGAGAGGATCAGGCTTTGAATCGGCAGATAAGGTAGAGTTTGAAATCTCTGTTTTTATGGGAGGAAATTGAACTTGTGATTTTTACTATGATTTTCTAATCATTATGAACTTTTGAACTGGTGTGGGAGATTTAATATGAATATTCATACCTCTTTTATATTATTGTTTTGTCATGTTACGTTTGCCATATCTTGGCTATGCATTTTACACTTTCCATTATTGTGTTTTGCATTTCATATATTTTTGGGAGTTTTCTATCATGTTTAATTCTTCCGACAGATGTCTGTGGACAGATGTCGGTGGACAAGTGGATAGTGTGGACTGTTTCGAATAACATGTGGTAGACTGTTTTTTTGACATGACTAATTATTGATTTGGGAGTATGTGTGAGTTTGGATATTTTCAGGCTATTAGCCATAGTGAGACTTCTTTAATCAGAAGTGTTTGGCAGTTCAGAGTTTAGTTATCTAACTCGATATTTCATTTATTATGCATTTTAATCTTTGCTTTGTTTTATTCATTTCTTGTTGGGTTATTTGAATAATAAACCTATTTTTGTAGAAACTATTGCGTTTCTTTAAATAGTCCATTTAATTGATTTGGTGAGAATGAGTGAGATTGGGTGGGTGAACTTGGAAAACGATGAGAGAGAGAGCGATGATACGGAGAGAGAGAGAGAGAGCGAGAGAGAGAGAGAGAGAGAGAGAGAGAGAGAGAGAGAGAGAAGAGAAGAGAAAAGATGTAAGTGTTGTCGTGAGAGAACTTTCATACGCCTCCGTTTCATGAATAAAGATCATTGAGCACGTTACGTACACTTTCAAAAAGTGTTAATTCTGTCCTCGTTACATATGTTTACTATTTTTCCAGGAAAGTGCTTACCGTGAGCCAGTTATCGACTCTAAATAAATGATTTTGTTACTTACCTCTATTTTTGTATGAAATCTGACTGCTGTTGATTCAGGCAATTGTAAAAACAAGGAAAAACGGGAAATTTATCTGAGTTGAGGGCTCTACTTACAAGGTGTTTGTAAGTAAACATGTTAGGTTAAGTTTAAAATTACGCGTATTTACATGAAATGAAATATCAGAAGATGAAATGAACTAATCAGGCATGCAAGGCCTGAGAGGTTAATTATAACTGGGAAAACTTGAAGTATATCCATCAGTGTGACGATGCTGACACAAGGCACAGTCAGAGATTTCCATGGCTAACAAACCCCTCTGTAAATGGAGAGATTCATGAATTAAAAGCCAGTAAGGACAAGTAAAAT
>NC_089798.1:17500-25000 GCF_040412425.1 Macrobrachium rosenbergii | reverse complement strand
GCGAGAAGAGAAGTGCTTGGAAGTATAGCTTATCATCTGGTTGAAGTAAAAGTGGAGGAAGGAGATAGGGGAGAGAGTCTGACCACAAATGCAGCTGAGTCAAGTGAGCTTCAAGAGAATTACGTATAAGAACTGGATAAACAGGACAAAGGATTAGACACTGGCGTGGAAGTAGAATATAAGGAAGGACATGGAAACAGTAGGGAGTATCTGTAAGTACAGGAATGAAAGCAGTGAATGGCGGAATGAGGAGATAAGAGTTTCAATGAAGGAAAAATGGGAGATCTTTTAAAATCATGTACATGTACAGTATACAAGAAAATGTGTGAGTAGTCTAGAATATGGTGTTTGTAACATATTATTTCAATATGGATTTCCTATGGGTAGCTTTTTTTTGTGCCAGATTTTTAAAAAAAAGTCTGGGAAAAAAGAAACAATAGTAGACAGCATAGGGTGCATCCACTTGTTAACTAAATTGTTGAGAGTTACCTCTATATATCTTTGTGAACTAGATCATGTCACTAGAAAACTATCATTCCAGGAAAATATAAACATATCGACAAATGAGGAAACGCATATCAATAGAAGATAGACTGACCTTATCAAAAGTAAAACAAAAAATATTTTTCTTTTAATTGGGGAAATAGGCACACCATTATAACATTGACAGAGACGTTTCCTTCACTATACTACTGTGCCAAGTCTGTGTGACTCTTGATTCTTGTTGTCTTCCCAATGTTTTGGATAGAAACAAGTCAAAATCAGAGTTTTTCCATTACAGCGTATAATGCTGTATGAAATTCTGCGGCCAGTGGTGGCCTGTGTTGGCGCCTAGAGGGCTGCAATTTGGTATGTTTGATGATTGGAGGGTGGATGATGAACATACCAATTTGCAGACCTCTAGCCTCAGTAGTTTTTAAGATCTGAGGGCGGACAGAAAAAAGTGCGGACGGACACAAATAGCCATCTCAGTAGTTTTCTTTTGCAGAAAACCACAAAGGATGAGGTTGCGAGCCTGTAGTCTGTGCCCTTGAAGGCGTCAGCCAAAATCGCTTCCATTTTCGTTTACCTTGGAAGGGTTGTTCCTTTCCTCGTCTTCAGCTGGAACTGACAGCGCTCAGTTGGAGCAAATTAGACGCCAAGGCCTAGAATCTTCAGACCTTGGGAAGCACAGTTTGCGGCCTTCACAAAACCAACGGGAAATGGGCGCCTAAACCCATATTCACGCGGTTCGCCTCAGGTGGAAGTGAATGCAGGGAACAGATTAGCTGAACACATTCTACCTAAAGAGTTTCAATATTTGCGAGCTTTCTGTCCGAGTGACATTTATGGAGTACCCAAGGGGGCAAATCTTTTAATAATTGATTAATTTTGATAATTTTCCTCGACTAAGAAAGGTTCATTGTCATTATGATATTCATTGTTGGCATTATTCATAATGAACATATGTTACAAGAAATGTGATACATATATATATATATATATATATATATATATATATATATATATATATATATATATATATATATATATATATATATATATATACAGAGAGAGAGCACATTCCTTAGTATGAGTCATTATGAATAGTACTAATAAAGCATGAAAACACTAAAATCCAAGCAAAACTGAGAAAATATGATGATGAACAATGGCACAGAATAAGGAATGAAAAAATTGGTGAGATAGGTCAAAATTCAAATTTTTAATTTTTCATTAACTGCTCCCATTTTATTTTAATTTTTCTTTTATTTTAATATTCTTTTAATTGTGAAGGATCTTCCTCAAGAATGTAAAAAAGAAGTACAGGCCATATTTAGGAAACACACATTATGTGCTTGCGGAAGCACGCAAAACCCTGCCTTCCCAGCTCAAGGTAAATTTATTTAGGGTAAAATTGAATATTTTGTGGAACAATTTCTTATTTCGTTTAAGCATGGTTGTGCCTCTAGATATATTATTCACAAGCATGCTCCAGCATTTGTTGACATCATTCAGTAACAAAGAAATAAATCCGTCGTTTGTTCTTTGAATCCCACTGCTGAAGTGCATGTTATAATACGAACTCTTCAAAAAGCTTCACTTGTGTATTTGTCTGCCGCTAAGCAAATCGTCTGTGTTACGATGCGATCTCGTTAAAAAACAAAAAAGGACGAGTTGAAATTCAAATTTTCTCTGTCCGAGTGGCTCTTTTTGCAACATGGCTTTTGTTCGTATATTTCCCTTTAGTCTGTGTTATGTTCACAAAACTGTCTTTTTTTATTGTTCCTATGCAGTTGGCCTGTTTATTGTCGATGTATTTTGCAAATGCAACGAATCTTTAAAAATGTTCAGCGGATGCACACAAAATGAGAAATAAACCCCGTTCCTTCTATATTTGAAATGAAATGAATTTGAATTTCATTTTTTTTTATTGAATTTCGATTTTTCTTTTTAATTTCGTCCCAGTTATATGTTTGGAAATAAGTAACAAATAGAGCTTTTCTAACATTTACTACCATTAGCAAAGGAGCTTTGCATTAAGTTGTAATCAGAGGCGTTATTGCAGTACATACATACACACTCACTTGTCTCCTCGACTCAAAGAATACGCTGAAGGAAACGAAAAACACGCCGAAAATATCATGTATAATTTCTGCATTGCTACTAATAGGAAAGAGAACTCACATGGAGCCAATTGGTCGCATGAAACCGTCGGAATAAATATTTAGGAAACGAGATTTTGAGAGAGACTATTTTCCTCATTTACATCAATTCACCATCTGTTCATTTTGTTCCAAGTGGAAGCCCAGTTTTCATTTCAACTTTGATTAATTCTACGACGAAATTTATATCACTTAGGAATTTCCTGTTATGTCATTTTGGACAAAATAAAGGGTATTTCTCTAGGTCTTCTGTAATTACAGGAGAATGTCTAATGTCATATTTGCTACAAAGGAGACAGAACTGAAGAATATATATTGCTTTAGTCTGTGAAATTGGTATCACAACGGCCAGGATAAAAAGGGGACTGAAAAAAGAAAAAAAGACCAACAGCAAATTACCAAAAAAGCTTGGAAAGATGATCAAGCAAGAAAGAATAAAGAATTTTTTTTATAATTAAGGAGAGAAAGGCGAAAACAGAAAGCACCCATATTGATATAAAGTTCATGCTAGATAATGTATAGAATAATAGTGGCAATCATCAAGACACAAGGTCATAAAATGACAATTTTGGGCTGAATAGTGCATTTTTTGCTACAAGCATCAAATTTTGCACAAAGGTGCCCTTTGATACCCCAAAAAGATATAGACATTTGAAAAAAATGGTTGTAAACCATTTCGGTCATTCCGTAGCCGCCATAATTGCTAATTGCGTCTATCTTAGGTTCTAAGATAGTTGAAATAACAATTTTGGTGTCGTAACATATGTTTTTGGGGTCAAGGAATTCATTAAAACATATGAAAAAACTCTAGGCTTTATAGTTTTAATAATCATAATGATTTGTTATTGGTGGTATCAGGATTAATAGAAACAATAATTATTGAGACCACCACGCGTTTCAACGCTTTTCTTTCATCAAAATTAGCATCAAGGATTAAGGCTCCCTTCAGGCTATGCCTCCATATACAAACACTTTTCAGTCTATATTCTCCTTAAATCCCTGAGGCCGTCATCGCTAGCGTGAACTGCACCATTAACACAAAAAACCACAGATGCATAATAATAGCCATGTAATAATAATAATAATAATAATAATAATAATAATAATATGGGCGCCGTGGCAGAGTGGTTTAGTTCATTGATGGACTGGTTAAGCAACATTGGGGCTGGTCAGTTGTTGGATGGGTAACCGCTCTCCTCAGCATTGATTCCTTGGGAAAGGATCTTTACCATAATTTCCTCAGTCTACTCAGCTGTAAATTAGCATCAAGGATTAAGGCTCCCTTCAGGCTATGCCTCCATATACAAACACTTTTCAGTCTATATTCTCCTTAAATCCCTGAGGCCGTCATCGCTAGCGTGAACTTCACCATTAACACAAAAAACCACGAATGCATAATAATAATAATAATAATAATAATAATAATAATAATAATAATAATATGGGCGCCGTGGCAGAGTGGTTTAGTTCATTGATGGACTGATTAAGCAACATTGGGGCTGGTCAGTTGTTGGATGGGTAACCGCTCTCCTCAGCATTGATTCCTAGGGAAAGGATCTTTACCATAATTTCCTCAGTCTACTCAGCTGTAAATGAGTACCTATTCTCGATGGGATAGGTTCCAGCTATGGGTTAAATGGGTGGAAAAGATCAGACAATGGATGAAGCCAGATACAGAAAGAGCAAAGATCCCCACAAAGATACTAAGGGGGAAAAAACAAGTGAAGTTAATGAAATAATGAGACTAATCCACACCACCAGTATCACAGAAACAAATAACCTGCCATATGCAGGAGTAAGACTGGATACAAACACCAACATCACAATTACAACCAACCCAACAGAAACCAAAACAGCAACTGCCTTGCAAAAGGTGCCTGGAAAAACAAATCATGGTGATGAAATCTGACCTGAGTAAACTGAAAGAGATGGCAGAAAAGAGGCTTAGAAGCAAGAAAACATGAGAGGAACTGAACCAACCGGAAAACACTATATAGCCAACTAAGAGGGGAAGACAACCACAAGGAAATTCCTGAAGCCGAACCAAGTAAGAGACTCTGGGAAAATATATGGAGCAATCCGGTATCACACAACAAACATGCAACATGGCTCTAGGAAATCAAGGCAGAAGAAATGGGGAGAATAAAACAAAGATTCGCCAAGATCACGACAGACACAGCCAAACACCAACTAAAGAAAATGCCCAACTGGAAAGCCCCAGGTCCCAATGAAGTCCATGGATACTGGCTCAAAAACTCCAAGGCCCTACAGCCACGAATAGCAGAATAACTCCAGCAATGTATCACAAACCACAAGCGCCTAAATGTATAACTACAGGAGGAACATCTTAGTACAGAAAGGAAATATAAGTAATAGGTCTATCATCTGCCTACCAATAATGTAGGTTGTAACTGGATATATCATTAGTGAAAAGGCTATACAACTACCTAGAGGATACAAACACCATCCCCCACCAACGAAGGCTGCAGAAGGAAGTGTAGGGTACAAAAGACCAGCTTCTAATAGACAAAATTGTAATGAAGAATAATAAGAAAAGGACAACCATGGATTGACTACAAAAAAGCCTTCAACATGATACCGCACACGTGACTAATAGAGTGCCTGAAAATATATGGGGAAAAGGAAAAGACCATCAGCTTCCTTAAAAATACAATGCGCAACTGGAATACACAAGATCTGAGATAAGACTAGCAAAGGTTAACATCAGGAGGGGGATCTTTCAAGGTGACTCACTGTCCCCACTTCCCTTCATAGTAGCCATGATTCCCATGACAAGTACTGCAGAAGATGGATGCTGGGTACCAACTCAAGAAAGGAAGCAACAGAATTAACCATCTGATGTTCATGGGCGACATCAAGCTGTATGGTAAGAGCATCAAGGAAATAGATACCCTAATCTAGACTGTAAGGATTGTATCTGGGGACATCAGGATGGAATTTGGAATAGAAAAATGAGCCTTGGTCAACATACAAAAAGGCAAAGTAACAAGGACCGAAGGGATAAAGTTACCACATGGGAATAGCATCAAGCACATAGATGAGACAGGATACAAATACCTGGGAATAATAGAAGGAGAGGATATAAAACACCAAGAGATGAAGGACACAATCAGGTGATACTCAAGTCAAAACTCAACGCTGGAAACATGATGAAAACCTATAAACACATGGGCAGTACCAGTAATCAGATACAACGCAGGAGTGGACGAAGGCTGAACTCCGTAGCATAGACCAGAAAACTAGAAAACACATAACAATACACAAAGCACTACACAAGAGCAAATACAGACAGACTATACATATCACGCAAGGAGCGGGGGGAGAGTGCTACTAAGCATAGAGGACTGCGTCAACATCGAGAGCAGAGCACTGGGGCAATATCTGAAAACCAGTGAAGACTAGTGGCTAAGGAGTGCATGGGAAGAAGAACTGATAAAAGTAGACGAAGACACAGAAATATACAGAGACAGGAGAATGAAAAACAGAACAGAGGAGTGGCACAACAAACCAGTGCACGGACAGTACATGAGACAGACAAAAGAACTGGCTAGCAATGAAACATGGAAATGGCTACAAAGAGGAGAACTCAAGAAGGAAACAGAAGGAATGCTAACAGCACAAGATCAGGCCCTAGGAACCAGATATGTCCAAGAACAATGATGGAAATAACATCTCACCCAGGAATGCAATATGAAAGACGAGACCATAAACCACATAGCAGTGAATGTTCGGCGCTTGCAGAACCATTACAAAAGAGGCATGATTATTCAGTAATGAAGCCCTCCCATGGAGCCTGTGCAAGAAACACCAGCTAGCTTGCAGTAATAAATGGTACAAACACCAACCTGAGGGACTGATAGAAAGATCAGGCAAAGATCCTCTGAGACTATGGTATCAGAGCGGATAGGGTGATACGTACCAATAGACCAGACGTGACGTTGATTGACAAAATCAAGAAGAAAGTATCACTCATTGATGTGGCAATACCATGGAACACAGAGTAGATGAGAAGAAAGAAAAACAATGAGTATCAATACCTGAAAATCAAAGTAAGAAGGATATGGAATATGTCAGTGGAAATTGTACCCATAATCATAGGAACACTAGGTACGATCCCAAGATCCCTGAAAAGAAATCTGGAAAAACTAGATGGCAAAATAGCTCCAGGGCTGATGCAGAAAAGTGTGCTACTAGAAACAGCACACATAGTGAGAAAAGTGATGGACTCCTAAGGAGGTAGGGTGCAACCCGAAACCACACACTATAAAAGCCATCCAGTCGAATAGGATGACTGTGATAGAAATATATATATATATATATATATATATATATATATATATATATATATATATATATATATATATATATATATATATATATCTCTCATACATTATTTATATATATATATATATATATATATACATTATATATATATATATAATATATATATACATTATATATATATGTATGTATATATATATATATATATATATATATATAATATATATATGTATATATATATATATATATATATATATATATATATATATATATATATATATATATATATATACATACATTATTTATATATATATATATATATATGTATATATATATATATATATATATATATATACATTATATATATATATGTATATATATATATATATATATATATATATATATATATATATATATATATATATATATATATACATTATATATATATGTATATATATATATATATATATATACTCATATATACATATTATATATATATATATATATATATATATATATATATATATATATATATATATATATATATATATAT
>NC_089798.1:0-15000 GCF_040412425.1 Macrobrachium rosenbergii | reverse complement strand
GAATAAACTCTTATAACAAGTGATTCTTTGGCCAGTTGTCAATGAAAAGTCTGTGAAAGGTGAAATTCAATGTGCTCAGCTGTAGGTTAACTATTTTATTTGGAAATGAATTAACCCTTTTACTAAAGAAGCATTTCCCCGCAGTTAGTCGAATTAAATTCTGTGTACCAACATCGCATTTGCTTGTCATAAAAAACGTATTCCTTGATCTCCGTTTAACGGGTAATCTTTAGTATTAACAACCATTTGATGCATTTTAATTCTGAAATAACTAGTTAGCCACATCCTACCTTACCTTCATAGTCGATTTCACTATACATTAGATCCTCGATAACTGACGCAGTTCAATAAATGGTGATTATGTATGAACTGAAGGTCATTCTTGCTTGAATGTTTTAAAAATGATCATGTTTAAGGTTCAAACTTTTTCTTTGTGTTTGCTGTCTTCAATGAACCGCTCATAGCAAAGCACTTATTTTTTCGCATTAAAGTACATTAAAATTTTCATACAGTCGTCCTCCATCTCCCCTTTTGTCCTTTTGCTTTCTGTCATTTTTTCTCATTATTTTACAAGAAGCAGGCATCGGCCTACATGCATTAGAATAAATACATTTTACTAAGATTTCAACATTCAGTAAAATGCATTTGTAGGTCTAGCAGTAACTTGCAGGTGTTTCTCCTATCTTACCTCTTTCCATCTCCATTTGCAGTTACTTTGAATTCCCGTATTCCAGAGATCAGTCCCTTTGATTACTTGACTCATGATCTTGCTGGCAGTGGCGTCACTAGTGTTAGTGGCGCCGGGGCGGACTCTGAAAGTGCCGACCCATTCCCGTGCTAAAAAGTACTCAAGTGGTGAAAATTAAACACACATTTTAAGCCTTAACATCTCAATCTTTTATTTTATTTCATAAAGCTAAAACAAATACAACACAGCAGATTCACAACGGAACCCTACGAGCTTTGTTGGAAGCGAACTCTCTAATAACACCACCAAAAGATGTCAGAGCCCCCACACCCGGACACTGCCGCCCGGGGCGGACAGACAAACCGCCCCCCCCCCCTTATTTACGCCACTGCTTGCTGGAGTTTTTGTGTTATTTTCTTTCCCTTTGAACTTGATCGATTATGCGAAGCTCGGCTTCCGCCTGCAGGCTTTTCGATCGCTTTGTTACCTCGTTTGATGGATCTTGTTCATTTGATTAGCGGAGTAATCTAGAGAATTACCTTTCGTGGTTCTGACTGTTTTGTTTGTGTTTGGTCCTTTCATCCAATATTCGACTTTCATAGACATAAGATAGTCATTCGTTTTGTCCTTGATGTTGTTGTTATATATTGGCGGACTATAGTTGCGTGTCCTTATATAACTATAGCTGGGATTTAGTATACGATTAGATAAGGATTTGTTATGCAAGTACCGACTGATTTACTTAAGATACTGTGTCTTCGAATCTTAAGTTAATTGTTACTAACTCATGAGTGTTTAGCTTATTTAAACTCAAGAGCATTAAGCATATGTGACCCTGAATACATTGACGAAGATGTAGATATAATTAGGAATACAGCCAAAAATCAGAATTTCCTGATCCTATATTAGACAGTGAACTAAAAGGGGGGGGGGGGATTGGGGAAGAGACCTTTTTATCATAACGATAAATAAACTTAAAGCATAAAAACCTGCTTGTACTACCATATAGCAATAGTTTCTAAGATATTCCCCATCTAGTTAAGAACTTTGGAATTAATGCAGGCAGGACAGCCGATCGGGACTACAAAGTCTACCCCAAAGCCAAATCAAAGTCCTTCAAAAGAAGGCATCACGGCGACCCCATATAAAAATGGGAACAAATTGGGAAGAAGAAGAAGAAGAAGACTTAAGAACGATAATGCAATGAAACAAGCACTTATGAAGAACTCTCCCGACAATACTAGGGCATCTTATATCAAATTCCATGTAACCTTATAACTCACAGACGGTGGTGTGATATCATTGCTTATATTACAGTACAGGTTCCACTTCATATATAATTTATCACGATTTTTATGAATTATGTTTCATATGACTTGATCACATTTCATGGCCTTTTGATTATCAACAATACCTGAAATTTTGTTATCGATATTTTCGACATACTACAGATATCAATTTCTTGGAGTCAGGAAAGATTCTTCACATTTGTTATAGTTACGTTGCCAACATTGGCAATGGTACACGCAGGACCGTATCTCAGAATTATTATTATTATTATTATTATTATTATTATTATTATTATTATTATTATTATTATTATTATTATTATTATTATTATTATTATTATTATTATTTATTTATTTATTTTATTTTTTTTTTTTTTTTTTTTTTTTTTGCAAATCTGCTACCAGACACTTGAATTCCTCCCAAAGCCTCAACTGTCTTTCTTTTATCTTCAACGCCTTGATTACAGCATTGGCTTACAAAAAAACTCGATGTTTCAGCGGTGAATACCTCTCTCATCTTACCTATGAACTAATCTTTCACTTCATCCATCTTTAAGGTAATATGATCAACCATCTGCCTTTATTTCTGCCTAGAATTCCTCCCCAATGATTCAAGCTCATATTGCAAGTGATCCATCACATTATCCAATCATTAACGCACACAGCAGGTCCGATTCACTTTCATTTATGATTCGAATGTTCACTGTATTAAAGACCCACATTCCTCTTGTGCCCACATACTACAGAACCTACATTCTACCCAGGTACTGTCCTTTCTCCACCACGGATTGATTGTCAAACATTCACTCGGGTACTGAAAAGTAGCCTACTTTGTGTGTGATAACTGTATGATGTTATTTATAAATGCGAAAATACATTTTACTATTTTGGTTAAATAAACTTAATTATTTGGTAGCAGTCTTGCTTCCTGTATTGGTTAAAGGCGAACCTATAAAACTATCCTTACAATATTTTTTCTAACATACTTTCTATCTTCGAGGAGATAGGAATAGCAAGCGGCTCATAAAATTCCTGTTCGGGTTTTAGAGTGCTGCTAAAATAAAAGTAATTCTGCTTTATGCGTTATTGATCAGCAATTCATTTTCAGCCGTATTCAGAAATATGATTCCTTTCTGTGATGATACTTTTTCTTTCCTTTCCTTTTCCCTTTCAACTAATTTTGGATCGTCTTGCTTCTTCTTGTACAGTTCCTACATTTCACCGTTAAGCATTGCACTGGCAATATGCACTTAATGTTGTATTAAAATATTACAAGATTAACTCAGTCGTTGACTACTTCAGATAAGTTATTCCTACTTTTATGGTCTCTGACTCTCTTTGGAATTCCATTTTACAGTTGACTTCACGAACCATTCCTATCTTATTTTGCGAATGTATATCCTCTCTTAACTTTC
This sequence comes from Macrobrachium rosenbergii, assembly GCF_040412425.1. NCBI lineage: Eukaryota > Metazoa > Arthropoda > Malacostraca > Decapoda > Palaemonidae > Macrobrachium > Macrobrachium rosenbergii. Next base: position 11,608 of record NC_089798.1, on the reverse strand, counting down.
ATTCATTTCCTCATGTGCAAAAACAAGATATTGAAACGTGGATGTGTGAGTCGATAAAAGACAGATTACGAGATCCTAACCTGCTAATACTTTGTTGTTAATATTTCTTGTTGATATGAAGAAATTTCCTGAATATGATTAAAAAGAAATTATTGAAATTATAGAAAACCTAAAAAAATCGTTTATATTAAACAAAGGCAAAGGAATCCGAACAGAGAGGGTTATGCGCTGTTACATATTGCTCCATATTTTTCCTTAAACTAAATTTCGTAAGTAATTTGTCAGTGATAATTCAAGGCACATTGTAAATTGTCAACGATACAATCTTCAGAAAATTGATTAATATTTTTATATTCCTACTATATCGTTCTAGCCATTTTTTCATAAAATAATTTAATTCAAGATAATCTCAAAACTCCGCAATTCTGCACACTCAGTCATAAAGGAATGATTTGGGAAATGGTATTGCATTAATGCTGCTCCAGGTTCAAGTACAGCTTACCCAGTATCCCACGAATATGAGACGACTGGAATATTAAATTTTCACCATTAATATGACGAAAATTTACGTTAAAATTTAATCCATTTTGTAGTTTTCATGTAAAGGCCTAATATGATAATGTAATATCTTTTCATAATTACTGGCGCACTTACTGAATGTTGAGTCTTAAGGACTATTTTATGTTTCTCATTTAACTGAAATTCGGAAGCATCTTCTCCTGAACAGTTACAGGGCATCAGAATATCATTTAATACATCTACGATAGAAAGGTTCCTTACTAACGAACCCTTTTCCATTAATTATTCACATATACCATTAATCCCCATTCAGCTAGGCAACTTTATTTGCTTATATTTTCTACTTTTTGATCATGAAGGTTAAATTTATTCAGAACTGAAAGAAATCTAGAATTTGAATAAGAAAGACATAATGAAAATTACACCTCCAAAACATATATAATATCAAAACCATTCGCAACAGAGTAATAAAAGGGTGTTGACTTCTCATAAAAACATATCCTCGCAGCAGTTTTCATTCTGTGAACTAAAGGAAAAAATAGGATTAAAAAAAATCTATGTAATCTATACACTCTACTGAGAACATTCTTTTCATCCTTTCTTCCAGGATAACAAATTGGAACCTGGACTTAGGTGCCATGTTTATTCGTTGAAGGAATTGAGCCATTTTTCTGTTATTCATTGTACCTCCTTTTTTTTTTTTACGTTTTTCCCGGCATTTTCTTCAGCTGTCTACAACACCTCCGGGAAAACGAACTTAGTTTTCCTCTGAAATGTCGCTGACGGTGTTTCCGAGGAGAATGTTTTATTCCTGTTACTACACAAAGCTTAACCTTTATGGCACTCGTGTGCTATTATTCTTGTAGAATCTGGCAGAACAGAGAAGTTTTCCATCAAGAATAAAAATAAAATCTATAACGTTTTTACAAAAGTATCAAGTAAGATATATGGGCTGATGGCATATATTTCAAGAACCTGACTGAAAATCGTGCCACTATTCATAGCGCTACAGCCTTTTTATATACCTCTCTCCATTGTTGTTTTGTGAATTTACATACATACATACATGCATACATACATACATATATACACATACACACATATACATATATATATATATATATATATATATATATATATATATATATATATATATATATATATATATATATATATATATATATATATATATATATATATATATATATATATATATATATATATATATATATATATATATATATATATATATATATATATATATATATATATATATATATATATATATATATATATATATATATATATTTGATTTCTATACGTATTTAAGAATAACCGGTTAATATGACAATACCTACAACCATTTTTTGTAGGGGCTTGTGAAAAGCTGAAACGCCAGAATAGGTTTGCAAAGCTATTATTAGAGAACAACGGCGGTTGAATGACGTTAAAGACCTGAATGGAATGTGGAAGCTGGAACGTTTGGCAACGCCGAGTTTTATTCAATAACAGGTATAGGAATACTAGATATAAGACATACAATGGAAAAATTAATACAACAACCTAAAATTAAAGAAAGAGACTCCAGCCATTCTCTTTATTAAGCTAACTAATGTAATCAACCCTAACTGAAGTAGTTTTATGAACATGTTGAATTAACCTGACTAACAAAGCGATGACGAATTAATAAGAGCGAAAAATAGTGAAGAAGATCAGAGAGAGAGAGAGAGAGAGAGAGAGAGAGAGAGAGAGAGAGAGAGAGAGAGAGAGAGAGAGAGAGAGAGAACATTAAGCAAGACACGGGACTCAGGACTGGGTCTCACATTTCAATAGCCTAATTGACCTTCCTTAATAAACTGTGTATAAGGAAAAAATTGCTGCCCGTAGAAATACTGTGAAATAAACTACCCAACACAGTCAAAGTAATTTCCTTTGAGGTAGATGAAGTAGGTTTTAATATAAACTCGCGGATTTGTTACATACTGAATGGTTACTTAAGAAATTTGCAATGTAAAAGTCCTTATTTTCCCATGTTCCAGATTATGATCTAATGGCTCAGCTGAAGGATTTGGGCACCCACACAACATATGCTGAAGTTTCAAGATAATTTGACGGAGGGTATAACTATAAAACCAACATCAAAGTGGCAAAAGGTGGTTTACCTAAACAAATAATAACAAAATTTCTATGTAAATAATGCAAATGGATAGCAAAGTTAGATTTTCTCAGCCAGGTGTTCTAGAATTATTACCATGACGACTGTGCTTTCGCTCCTGACTCGATCTGTCGACAAATTTTGTCCTCCTCTTAACTTCTCTCTTTGGCAATAACTATTGTTTCAATTTCCAGAATTTTGTATACTGTTGTTGTTGGTAGTCATTTTCTTCTAATCATCTTATAATCCGCACCATTTTTTTTTATGTTCCTGTAAGTTTTCTGCTGTAATCTGCCAGTACGCTAATCTATAAATACCAGTCATTGCTTAATCTAATAAAATTTCTCATATTATAATCGACCAGTATACTAAGCTATAAACATCAGTCATTGCTTAATCTTGCATATGACATAGTTTTTACTATATGCCATTTTTACTAAGTGTATCCCATCAGCATTGAACATTTGTCAAGGCATAACACTTTTGCTTAAAATCTATTTTTAGCTATAACATTGACCAACATTGCCAGGTTCCTCCATTTTCTTTGCTTCCATATTATTAATTTTACAGACTAATGGTGAACTGCACCATGTATCCTTTCTTATTCAACAACGAATCTATGCTAGTTCTGCCATGGGTATTCTTTGAGTCAACAAATTGTAAAGACAAGCTTCTCATCGTTTTTTTAAAAAAATTTTTTAAAATCTTTCATTATAATAGGTCAATATGGGCGTAGCCAGGGTGAGGGTGAGACACTCAGGTCATTGCCCCGCCCCCACCGACTCAGCGATAGATGATTAAAGTTTTTTTCGAGAATTATAGTGAAATGCATATAATTCTCGCTTTGCAAGTCTTGCTCTCAGCCAACTTGAGGTTTATTTCTTCCCGTTAAAATAATTTCTCTGTCCTGAAGATTACTTCATTAGGAATTGTTCGTATAAGCACTGTTTGAAAATTTAAAGTTATTCAGAAAAGGACTTCAATAACGGGAGAGGAATAACATGCTTACTGGGAAATATATATCGCAGAGATCTCCGAATCTCTGTAAGACACAGTCGTTGTGTACAATATTTGTTTCCCTTCTCTGTGTACCCCTCATGGGACTCATGAGTGTGTTTTTATTTCCATATAGGGAAATACACATGATGCAGGGTGTAATTCAAACTTACGACCTCCTTTCCGTTATTTGGAAAACACACGCATAGGCATAACATTTTTTAATACAATCCTTTAACGAATTTTCTCAGTGACAATACAACTAACTGAGTCATTTTCAGGAATACCTCGGACCATAATAGGACCAGAGAATTTGTGACTAATGCAGAATTTCTACAGTATGCCCATGTATTATATAGCGGGAGACGACCAAATTTGTTCGAATGACCAGATTTCTACATCGAAAAAATTTATCATTATTTCTATTGCAAATCATCATTGAGAGAAATATATGAATGTCCACCCCTTTGGATGTCAATTGTAGCTGTCGTTGGAAAGCCCGTTAAAATCCATAGAAAATCCTTATGGCGTGAAAAAGTTAATCAGATATGAACACTTTTCACCTGTGATTGAGATACTATACAGTATACATCCTGCATGCGCACATGTGAAATTGGTTTAACAAATTACATGTATTAATCATATTTGTTCGTCCTACTCGGAATGAACGGTAAGTAATAGATTCTGAACCAGGTTACTTCAGTTCCGCAAGGCTTTCCATTTACGTCTGTGGAAATTTGAATTATGTATATTTACAGAATGAAATTATTTCTTAAGTCATACATTTTTTTTTTATTCTGGTGACTTCCAATATGTAACTTTGAGAATCCCACGCAACCTAGCTATATTACCCGTTTAAAAAACTTGTAATTTGCGGATCCAGTTTTTTTTTTTTTTTTTTTACTCGGTGAGCAGATTTCGATTTGTTATCCTATTCATTACTATAATTTACCATATCCATTATCCATTGTACCTGTCGTCTAATACTATATGAATATACCAAATTAAAGAAAATTCTTATAGGTTTGCTTTCTATATAGTTGAGATTAACTAAATTTTTAAGCTTAACTCCATTTCATATTTTGGTCACAAGTCTTAACGTCTCCAAAGATACACGAGGAATTATCACCATATGAATATCTTGTCAACTGTATCCGCCATCATGCTTTGCATTTTCATGAGCTCCTTCTCATAGGCTCAAACAGTATAATATACAAATATTTTTTCGTTGTATTAGTTTTTAATTTCCATGACTATTATGGCTATCTACTTTTGCACGTTCTTTAATTCGAATGGCCTCTGCCTCCAATATGATAAAGAAACATGATTTGAGTTAAAATGCTTGGCCGTCAGTAACGCATGCCATAAGAGAGAAGGCTACTCATACCTTGTAATGAATTGCTTTGTGATATCAATGGTAAAAGGGTAAATATACGAAAAATAGTTGAAGATGTATGAAGTCCCAACTGTCACTAATTTGCATGCATCAAGTCACAAGGGAAATATTGTAAAATAGACTCATTAGAAAATCGTCTCTTTTCCTTCGTTCCGTTTCCTTTGACAATATTAAAAATAAACATCCCAATATTTGCAACAGCTGAAAGTAATTCGGCAATATTTCAGCACAATAGAGAAGTCGAATACGAGATAAAGAATCCAAAAGAAAAACTGCCATTATTCTTCGTTCTACAATCTTTTCCTCTCTTCCTCCATCGCCTCAGTGATTGATTACTTCCTTTACGTCATTTCACAACTTAATTTCGTTCGCCTGGCATTGGGTGCAAAGGCGCCATGAAAAAAAATCTGAAATGTTTGCAGTTTATTTTCTTTTAAATTAATTTCCAATCAAAGGCATTCTAAAATATTTCCTTCGCGTTTTATTCTTGAAAATGTTATCTGTCTTTTCTTGTAAAACTTTTGACACTTAATGGAATATCTCATCGCTATTAGTAAATTGTTAGTAGTCTTCATCCAGCAAAATTTTTCGTATTTGTCAACAAAGGGAAAGTTTAGCAGCTACAAAAACATTTTTGCAGTTTATTTCCTAGTTATTGATCCCATTTCCATTGTTCACTGCAACATGAACATCTAGGAACTCATCAGCCAAAAATATCAGGCGACTGAATTCCATTATTTTCAGTTACATAAGGAAAGAGCAAGGTTTCCATTTACTATCATGACCTTATTCTTTCCCATATCTGTTCGCAACTTGATTCAGTTACAAATATCTTCAAACACTCACTAGTTTCTCCGATTAACATCACTATTCGTGGTCAGAAATGTGCCATATGTCAATAGCAGCCAATTCTGTACTTCATTCACGCCTGGCTTCCATCTTAAAAATATTAACTTCAAAATCTCATCTTCCGTCATCAACGCATCCATATTACTATCTGTCGCTCTTATGATAACATTTTTCGTAGATTTGTGCCACCTCCAGTTTTTCCTTTTATCTCAGAACTTCTTATAATACTTTAAAAAAAGCTCTTGAATCACACATCCTAATCGGTGTCTATGACTCCCTTGTTTTTCCATCTGCTCCTCTGCAATCTGCTTTAATTTCTCAGTCATTTCATAAACCTTTCTTGCTATATTAGATATTGTATTCTCATATAGGTCTTTCAGTTGCCTCTGACATTCGAACTTTTATAAAAGGGAAGACTTATTCCATGTACCCGTTCCTTAAATTAAGCCTTTTCTTTATCCAGACATAACTTACAAATTCCTGGTGCGATGCGACACTTAATCAAACCATGAGAGCATCCACCATGTAATCCTTGCGCCTTTCTTTCCTCCATCCTCCTAACTTCACATATTATATCATCACCGATGCCTGGTGTTCCCGAGTCATTCTGCCTTTCTTCCATGCTCAAAACTCTCACTCCGGTGATCTTGGGCTACATTCACGTTAGATAGCTTTTCGTATGTTCCTTTCTTTCTGAAAGCCTTCACCTAATCAATCTTTCTTTTTATATTTGCTTTCCTGTTGAACAGCTTCGTATTCTGAAGTTCTTGCTCAAAGTCTCCCCGTCTTTGTATTACTATCCTTATTTTTTCACTCTCACTGTTTGTTGACCAACATTCCGCTCTTTTAAATAACTGTATAGGATTTTTTTTTACTGTTATGCAACTTCAACTGAAAAAACATACTCTTTTCTCACTAAACTATTTTTTCCCCTTTCCATATTGTTTTAATACCAAGCCATCATGCCAAGTCTTTAACCTTAGGCCACATATCCATTTTCTCTTTATATGGTCTTCTTCCTGTATTTTTTTTTTAATCAAACCCACCCCTTCCTATAAATGTTAAACTAATCTTAACTTTTGTTTTTGTAGGTAATACCGCCTAGCGGTAACTGATTATTCATTGTCACGTTAACTGTTATTGTACTTCCACAGTCATGATTACTGCTTCGCCAATTATATATTCTGAGGGAGGGAATTTGTCCCTCCGAGAGCTAAGTTAAAGTCTTCTACGATTTTGTGGTGTGTATATATACACACACACACACACACACACACACACACACACATATATATATATATATATATATATATATATATATATATATATATATATATATATATATATATATATATATATATATATATATATATATATATATATATATATATATATATATATATATATATATATATAGTGATATATGTTATATATATGTTTTAATATATATATGTGGCTATTTGTATATATATATATATATCTATATATAATCTTAATTAAATTTATATGATTATATATATTATATATATTCTCTTTGACAGCACAAGGACATTCTCAAGCAAACAAAATGATTTAGAGTGACTATGTTTACTGGTGTTTTTCATCGATCTATGTTGCTTTTGTTCTCTTATATATATATTATATGGTCTCAATAATCTTAATTAAATTTGAATTGATTACTCTCCGTTATAATTATGCCTTTCGAAGCACAAGGTGGGGAACTCAAGCAAACAAAATGAACAGAGCGATGAAGAGGGAATTGCTGGGTGCAAATGCAAATGCGTTATATATATATATATATATATATATATATATATATATATATATATATATATATATATATATATATATATATATATATATATATATATATATATATAAAAAGCGTGAATTGATATCGTGGAAGGTGAACGTCTTATTATGCCCTTGACCTGTACACTCCATTGTACCGCTGTTTACGCATAGAATTAGGTATCAACTGAACAGTCGACTATGATGAGCAGCATTCAGCAGGCTAAAGGATAACATCCTGATCTCCAAATGATTTCGGAGAAATAGGGAGGTGCAAACTCTCTGAAACCACTGTCTTTAAGGGGAAGAGACATGTAAGGAGAAAAACTAAATATAAGACAAATATTTTAATTCAACGATGGTGAGCTTGAAATTAAGGGCTGCTAACCAAATCTATTGAGATAACAAGTTTATGATCTATAAGTCCATATGAGAGGTAAAAGAGACTAAGTAAATGAAAAAAAAAAAAAAATCAGACTGGTATTTATGCTGACTGGGTTGTTGTCAGGGGATTCGAAGACCAAGGTAGGTGATATACAAGCTGATGGCATGGTGAATATGTTTGCAATGGGAAGGGTGGATGTAAGATGAGACTGGAACCTGGAACCTTGTAGGGGCTGGGCTGTAATGGATATGCTTTTTCTGAAGGAGAACGTTCTCATTTATACGTGGGGTGAGAAAATGGCAAGAATAAAGTGTAATTATTTTTCCAAGCGTTAGATTGAATAAAATAGTTTTTAATATCACTGCTTGGTTGAGGGTAGATCAGAATAAGTAATGTATAATTCATGGTAGGCGGAAATAAGAGCTATCAGGAAAAGAGTAGACAAACAGCAGAAGGATAAAGAACTCGGTCAAATGGAAGGGCCAATTCTTACTCAAACACAAAGATATAAAAATATACACTGGGAAAGTAAAATTAGTGGTTGAGTGGAGGATAAAAGGAGGTTTACGTTGATAAACAACGGGAAAGGTGATGTACTGGTATAAAAGGTAATCAGTAATGAAATCAAAGAAAAGTGAAAATAATATTTAATATTACTGTAGAGTTTGGGAGAATTGGAGTAAAAAAAATTTATGGAAATGAATAACAAGAAATAGATAATAGTTGATAAGGAGCTAGGTTTCAGAATAAAAGATCTAAATTGAGAAATGTCGTTAGATGTAATGCTCTCGTCAGTTTTTGGCTCGTTTTGAGTTAGTGGTTACTGTAAAGGCTAAAAAGTAGACAAATTTTATAATGTAAAAAAAGAATCAGTGAAAACCTTAAAATCCTTGCTAAAAGGAGCATGAGAGTGGAAGGTGCACAATCAAAAGGCTGAAAAATCACGAGAAGTCCAGAGATAATGGGATTGCAAGTAAGATGCTAAAGTTCAGTTGTTATAAATATAATTAAAATATAAATAAAACAATCTTAGAAGTCATTGTAGGCATGGAGATGCATAGCAATATTTAGTAAAACGGGAGAAGATGCAATGAAGGGTTTTGATTAAGAAATGAAGATAGGATATTACTTACATGATGCAGCCAAAACCCGAGTATTCTGGTTTTTTATATATATAAATTATAAAATTTGAGATTTGAAGTTTGCAAGCAGAGAGCTGACAATGTGTGCTTGGTCTTCATTCACCATGAGCAAGTCTATCATTAAAAGTATGCTAATATACTATGGAAAAAATAATAACTTATGTAAGTCATAGGCAAGAACTTTTTCATAATTAAACATAAACCCATGTTAGAGCATGTATACGGGAGAGAGACTGGTTTTATGCAACTGGGATTCAGAAAAAAATGTGTTACATTTACTGTTTATTTAGTATTTTTATTGATCTGATTTAAAGTAAAGAAAAGGATATGATAGGCGTGGAGTTCCCAGCAGGATTCAGAGTGGAAACTGTTTACATATTTTAAAGCCTTAATTGAGGATTATCAAGAGCTGATGAGTTTACGGAGAGCTTGAAAATAAAGTGGATGATATAAAAGTGAATATTAGCGTTAATAAAGCTCGGGGTGACTGGGCGCCAGAAAAATAGAACTATGAGTCCTTATAGGGAAGAAAAAGAACCGAAGTGGTTGGTTCTTACAGGTACAGGATTAAGTGTAACAATTAACAAAAGAACAGAGTAGGTGAATCACTAAGTTTTTGAAGTAAGGAGATTAGCAGGAGGTTAATATGATTACTGGGAAAAAAATAGAAACTTAGCTTAAATAATTGAATTTTACTCTTCTGATGTCTGTCTGTCTGTCTCTCTTCATTTACTATACAGACAATTAGGATATGAAGGTTTAAAGGGACGGCATAATGTATCAATGTGCAGCACCCCAGACCGGGGAAACTTTGAGGTCGGCAAAATAAAAAAAATCTCATCAATGGAAAGAGAATGACACGTACATTCACACTGTATAAAAAAAAATTCTAAAAAATTTTCCCTAAAACACGAGAGAATTTGAAAATTACTATTTACAACCCCTTGTGGGGCCTCATTTACAAGACAATCCTCAAATTTTACCAACTTATATATGTATTTTCTAATAATAAATTCATTGTATTTTGTAAATTTATTATTACTGCTCACACAATATCAAAACAGATAAGAAATAAAAGCAGTGACAAATTTTTTGCATATTTGTTGTAAAATAATCACGTAAATTTACGAGAAGGAAGATTCAGTAACTTTTTTTTTTAACTTTTACATGCTTTTTCTAATATTTCTTTGTAAAATTACATTTACAACCGGCATACTATCGTAAAAGACAAAAACAAAAAACAACAGCAACCCCTTCATATATTTACCAGCAAATTTACAAAAAGACTCATGTGGAGAGAGAGAGATGCAACACTTTGACAAACCCTGTGAAGTCACAAGCATCACTGATACTGGCCTGGATCTCACGTCTGTATAAAAGTTGCCATTAGTGAATTTTAGCTTATAGAAGATATTGGCACCTTTGTTTCTAGAATCATTATTACCATAACAGTGGTGCGTAATTCTGCTTCACGTTTGAAAAGCTCAATCCGTCCACCTCCCCAAACCTGTTTTACTTCACACTGAGGCTCAATCCGTCCACTAAGGGTTAATGGAACTGTATTCATTAACTGTATCGGGGATATCAGTCAGTCAAGCTGAAACAATTGCGTATTAATGTATCTATAAATACATTACGCTGAAACGGCTGTCTGCGGTTATCAAGATATCATTTAATTGCACAGTTGATTAAATTTGTCATAAATAGTACAACTGGTTCTGAAAACAAATGAGAAAAAAGAAATTGAACAATAAGGCTACACTTCCCTGTGTTTTTCATGATGATCCATCCTCAGATTCCATTTGTGATAAACGTTTGTCTGAGTGGAATGGAAAAAGGTTTTCTGGTAACAATGGCTATCTTGCCACCAATAAAAACAAAATGGCGTCATTGATGTTATACTGAATGTTTAGTTTAATATGTTAAACAGGCGCTGCCATCTTTCAAGAGACATAGGAGTTTTCACATGGATGAATGTCTTCTAATTGCCAGTTGAATAACATGGCCTCCTTATATAACTACCAAGCGCGAGCAAAACTTTATTGATCTTGTTGCAGTCTCATACTGCTCCAACAATCCATAATCTTTCTTGGGGCTCTGCTTTGTTTTCCGATACTACATAATTTCTTAAGCAAAATGGCAGGTTGTGATATGTATTATCAGCATAGCAGCACTTCACTTATACATGATATCCTCACTCACACACACACACACACACACACACACACATAAACACGCACACACACACGCGCTCGCGCTCACTCACTCCCACTAGTGCGATTGAACATGAGGTTCCGAAATGGATCTCCATTTTTTTTTTTTTTTTTGTCAGGAAAGGGGGATTGTTTTGAATTATATAAAGAAAATCGATGGTG
>NC_089797.1:21209027-21216319 GCF_040412425.1 Macrobrachium rosenbergii | reverse complement strand
CATCACTATACTGTGGCCGGAAATAATATGCAAAAAGCCACCGTAATGAATATGAGCGACTGCATTTTTGTATTTTGAAAAATACAGTCGCTCATATACATTATTGTGGCTTTTTACTTTTTATAAAGAAAATATTTTGTCCATCTGGAATAAGATCACCAATCACCAAACCCTTTACAGCATATCTTTCTTTTAAAATTGAAAACAGCGTAAGATGAAAACAAAGAATAAAAAGTACCCTTCATAATATAACCGTGGAAGAAGCTGGCTCTGCGAGGACTGAAGTTGATGCCAGGCACACCATCTTTTACTTGGTATCAGAGTCGTTAAGATACGCCGTTAGAGGTGCAATGCTCTTTGTTATCGGAACTGGGATCTCGCGCTCTCTCTGTCATGACGTTTTAACTTCTTTCACTTGCTGCCTATCCTTTCTCACACTTTCCCTTTCGCCGGGAGATGCTACAGAGTTTGGCAAAAACATTTTCTTAGAATGGAGAGAGAAAATGCGATTATAATAGTAAAATTTTGATGTCTGATTTGAAACATAAATACCATTTCTGATTGTATACAGGTAAGTACTAATCGAGACGTGGTGTTGTGTTCGGATTAGAATCAATTTATAAATCTTCATAAAGAGAGAGAGAGAGAGAGAGAGAGAGAGAGAGAGAGAGAGAGAGAGAGAGAGAGAGAGAGAGAGAGAGAAATTAAATACCTCTTAGAATGTAATGTTTCACTTCAAAAGCTGTCATTCTAATACCAAATTGGGTATGGAAAGAGAGAGAGAGAGAGAGAGAGAGAGAGAGAGAGAGAGAGAGAGAGAGAGAGAGAGAGAGAGAGAGTGTGGAACCAAAATGCCCTGCTTTAAACACAATTATGTTATTGTGATTTGAGCCCCGCCAATGTCCAAGTTTGCCATAGATCATACTTAAATTTTAGTACATAGAACTATTGTATTTTAGCTTTCATTTAAGACCAAAATAACCAAAATAAAAATTAAACACAGCCTGAAAGTCGAATTAGTGTTTGAATTAATAATGTTTGTTTGTCTTAAGGCAGAAGTCTGTTAAACTTGATAAGGGTTACACAAAAGTTGTTAATGTTGAAATTATAGTTATATTTGAACTTTATACCTATGCGTGATAATATTTTATATGTGAATGATAAAGAAAGGGATTATTATAGTCTCATAAATAAAAATACGTAATTTAGAAATTGTTATTTTGGAAACAAACATAGCACTAAATGTACTAGTATTTTTATCACTGACTCTAACCATGTATATATATATATATATATATATATATATATATATATATATATATATATATATATATATATATATATATATATATATATATATAGTATATATGTGTGTGTGTGTGTGTATATATGTTTGTGTCTCTCTGTCTGTCTACCTGTGACTACGTTTGATTGATTCTGCAGTATGAGATTAATAATATCTTTTTCATTTTAAATAAAAGCGAATTTTTTTGCTTCCTTTTCAAATGCAAATTTCTCATTGAAATGTACGAAACAACGAATAGAAATATTAAAATCTATAGTTGTGCATTAAATGATATTTGTACATTTTACTGTTTTTCTTTAAAATATTTCTGATGCAGATAGTATATCTATCTACATCAAAATATATATATAATATATATATATACCACATATTATATATAAATATATAAAATAACACTTATTCATAGTGATGCAACAAAATTATATATATTTAAATCTTAAAATACATATATATATATAAAGATAGATATATATATAATATAAATATATATACCAATATATATAAACAAATATATATATATATATATATTGTATATGAATATCCAGTTATTATGTATTATATATATCAAATTTTTATATATATTATACTAAACTATACATATTGGAAATGTTTATACTGAACACAAAACCAATGTTGGCATTAATGCCAGGGTTCCATGATGGCCATCTTGGAGCTTCAAAATATTTAACTGTTTATAATATATATAATATTTATCAGTATAAACATCAAGAAAATAGTTGTAAGGGCATCCTGATCTTTTAAATTTATTGTTAATCTGCAAATCTGAAGTAGCATTTTCAAGGTTAAAAATAATGAACTTAAGTATTTAAATAAAATTTTTAATCTAAAAAAAATAAAACTGCTTAAACACTGAACACTAATTCACAGTCATGCACCAAAATTAAAGGATTTCATTTAAATCTTAAAATACATCGTCCATACATGAAAGACAGATAAGACTAACTTGAAACATTAGAGCAAAGTAAGAGAAACGAATTGCCCATGCTAGGCTATAAACAATTGTACTGAAGAAGTTTGGGTTTATTTATGGCTAATAAACTGTTTCGTTGGCGTTACTGCTAATTTTTCTATTATTTTCCAAATAATGATATACTGTATCTGGAAAAGGAGGAATAGTAGAAGGAATAAAGAAATTAATAGATATAAGATATAAGTATGGAGGTAGTTATGTTAATATGGCTACTTGAGGGAACTCAAATATTTTTGTAAATTCAAACGAATTGCAGTGGGCCATTCTAAGTAAGGAAGTTTATGACTGAGGAACATGAGTGTGTTGTGAGAGAGAGAGAGAGAGAGAGAGAGATCTCACCAGAGATGGCTTTAGGAGCTGCCAGTATTCGGCATTTATTTTCTTTTCTCGTTTTTAATCATATCTGGAAAATACCAGGAGTGTAAATGTTAAGAAAGTGTGTATCCCGACATATTCAATTACTTTGACCTCACAGAAGTTTTCGATAAAAACATTTAAATATCTGCAGGTCTCAACGACAAATAACAATAAAAGAACACAAGCAGAACGGTCATATATAAAATCTCCTATTTTTAAACGTTCTGAAACTTTGAAATCTTCGAAGGCCTTTCTTCAAGAACATAGGAGTTTTTGTGTGTAGTTTTACCACACATGATAGACTTTTCACATATCAGCTGGCCATTGCACACTGTACTCTGAGAGAGAGAAGATTAAGGGAAATTTTTTGCCATCGATGTTACCCTTATGAGCTTAATAAAACGTCACTTATCCAACAAATTGAATTCCTGTACTCGGTTTCCTCGATATAAGGGCAATAACATCTGGAAAAGGATGCCAATAATGCTTGTTTCTTTTCCTTAGCAAATCTTGGAATCTCCAGAATGGGTTATTCCATAGATTCCAGTAAAAGAATTAGCTGAAATATGCTGTCACTAAGTAATATTTAATACCGTGACCGTGCTTATTACGCACTGACCTAAACCAGGCTTTTTACTTTAAACGATGTAAATTGCATAAATATAAATTTTATAATAAATGCGCATTTTTACTAATTACTGTGATTTTTTTTTTGTTCGCTGTAGTTGATGACATTATAAAACATTAACCATAAAATATCGAATACCAAAAACGCTTTACTTTGTCATAAAATCACTTTACATAGAACTTTTCATGATTCAGGTTTCAACCCATTCCAGGGAGAGTTTCAATCTGCAGTGAAGGAAAATCCATTTAATTCATTCACTTTATTTTAAAGATGTTTTGTTGTATGATTTTAGCATGTTAAACCGGCCTACTTTTTTGTTTATTACCGTTTGTAGCATGTTGTGATTGGCGTAAGGATTTGAATAATATTTCGTATATCTTAATAATAAACGACTATATCATTTTAAAACATCTTTAATATGCTTAAAGTTAGAGAGTATCCTTTCGATGTGATATAAAATCATTTAAGAAGAAGTCCTAAATTTATGGGCTGCTCTAGTTTTATGGGTCGTGGTTGAGAGTTTCAGAAAATTATACGCTGCACAGAAAAACTGGATTGCTGACGAAGAAACTTTGGGGCAATTTTTACTTGTTGACGTAAACGTTACTGTCAAATTGTTAAAAAGAAAAAGTAAGCAACTGCAAAGATTGGAAAACTCTCGAAAAAGGCCAGTTTGTATTTGAATAGAATCAACTGTTTTCTGGCAATTTTTTAAGCAGTGACTGTAAGCAAACTCATTCTCTCTCTCTCAAGCCAACAAGAAACCGACGCATTATTCAGTCGAGCAGACTTCAGGAGAAAACATAAAAACGTGTCTGAGATCGTTTGGCATCAGGCCATTCTGATAGAAGAACACTTTGTTCTTTTTCTTGGCAACTATTCTAACCTGAAGTGTTTTATCAACCGCTAGTAGATTGAATTTAATTTATCTTATGAGTTCTTTACTGTTTTTGTTTCAACGATGAAAATCATTAGTAAGCAAATCTTCGATTTGTTGAAGTGAGATATTAACGAAGAATTATTCTGAGACTATTATTATAGTCAGTTAGTAAAATATATATGTACTGTCTTCTGCCTCGTTATAGTAAATTTTTACGCGTCATACTAAAGGCTTTGATCCCAAGACGTGAAAGTCATCCTTTAATATTCTGCCAATCTGAACTTTGTCTGCAAGTACTTATCTTTCAGCGCAATGGAGCATGAAGATGGCATTACATAATGTAAGCTAGTATTACCTTGATAACAGAAAAAGTTAAATTAGTTGACATTAATGAAAGCCAATAAACTGTAAAAAACTGAAACGATATGAACATTCCTGCACAAAAACTTATGCAATATTATAGTTGTCTTCAATTCTATTGAAGCTCAAAGACCAGATAACCTTTATTCAACTCCCAAATTTGAAAGTAAAGGTCTCACCTTTTGCTGGATGCTGATCAGCCTAGTCCACTGTACTGTATGCAGAGGCCCCACAGTTGTGAAAACTCTCGACAGACTGTCTTATTGTTGTTGAGCATCTCTGAAGGAAGGACATCGTCTCACATATATTTTCAGCAGGTATGAGGGAACAGTGCAGACGAGGTGTTTGGGAACTATAAAAATTGTGTTACCATTCCGTGTCTGGAACTCAGTACTGCTTAACCCAACATTGAGGTCTGCCTCAAAGAATATTTTTTCAGTGACATTGGTAGATGGATGGAATACATATAATTTATTGGGCCGATTTTGAATTCAGCGCCCATTGGAGACGCCAAAGCTTCTTCATCAAGAAAACAAATTAAAATGAAATCACCAGCAATCACCATACCTTACACTTGCAACAGTCATATCACTGATAACAACTCTTAAATCTAGAATATTCAAGGATTATCAATACTGGATTATCTTCTTTGAGATATAAGCCTCCCGTAATTGACTTGCGCACAGTAACAATGAAACAATAGTCAAATAGAGATTCTCCTTTGGCTTTGTGAGAGTCGCGAAAAATAATCAAATAATTCAGTAAGCAGCTACTCTTCCATGAGAAGGTCCTTGAGAACTATTTTAATCAGTATTTCAGAAAACAAAGCTCTGGAAAAAATTAAGATGATTTTCTTACTTTATTTATTAATACAGGTAATTAAGTCTTATAGAAGGCCTTTCGTGGCATAATTTATTCTTGCTATACTTATCAGTAGCTCTATTCCATTTAATATTCAAGTTCTTCCAGTGACATTTAAATTTTACAAGAACACGCGCTCAATATATGTACCTCTGTCTATGTATCTAGCTACTTCTCTATCATCTATCTATATGTATAGCTGAATCACGATAAATATGGAACGTGATGAATATATAAATAAAGATAAAATCCACAAAGGAAATTAGAAACACTGTGAAAACCTTTTATATTTCTTCAGTCTGTTAAGTAAAGAAAGAAAGAGTCGAAAAGGCCTCACAGCACTTATGCATATTTCTTCAGTAATTACCTTCAAAGGACGAAAGAGTCAGAGGCCTCCAGCATAACCTTTATTCAACTCCCAAATTCGAAAGTTTATTTATATATATTTGCTGGATATATATCATATCAATTATATATATATATATATATATATATATATATATCTTATGGTTATTAGCATCTTTGATCACAAGTAACACGTCTCAAATATATTTTCAGCAGGTGTGAGGTAACAATGCAACTATAAGAGAAGATTTTCACCCGACCTGTAAATACAGTATATAGTACTGTTTCTGATTTTAGTGCTTTATGTAAAACTACAACTGAAACAGAGCTAAGATTATTGAATATATTTTAAATGTACCCAACTCTCATATGCAAGAAAGGCTTATACTCGATTCTAATCTATTTAAATGTTCTAATATTCCAGTTAATTGCTCTAAAAACATTACTTTGAATAAGTATTGTTTGATATTTAAAAATATATATATATATATATATATATATATATATATATATATATATATATAATATATATATATAAAATAACGTGATATTGATAAACAGTTGATATGGCCACGAGTAAATTGACAAGGCAGTGCAAGATCTTTTCTCTTTATTCCAAAGCATTTTCAAGCTTGGAAATGCTTTTGGGGAATAGGAACGAAATATCTTGAACAATATTGTTTCAGTTTGCGTGCAAATAGAGAGGTCCATATATACCGGTATCTATCTATCTGGCAATCATTTCTTAGTCTAATGTTTCTTTTATTCTTTGCTCATACTCTATTTATTACTTTTTTCTTAAATTCTTTTTGATTTCCATTTCTCTGTATACATGATGGACCTGTTTTAACAAGCTTTGTGAATCTTGAGGTGTTTTACTTAATAAAGCAGCTTCATTTACTTTTGTTAAGTATGCCAACTTTCTATCGTTGCTCTTATCTGCGACAATTTTTTTTTTTCTTTACTCTAATATCTCTTAGCATCTTACTATTTGCTACAAATTCGCTTCACAAGTCCATATTCAAATGAACTTTTCATCTACCTCGGGAGGGGGATTTTAAATTCCAAGCCGCAACAATATTTGACCTGGGCAACTCCTGCTTCTTCTAAAGGCACCTTGTTCTTCCGTAATTTCGTTTTTGATATCTTTCTCCAGAATATCAGGAATAATGTTTTTCAATACAACTAATGTCTATGAGCGCCTCTATAGTTACCACATTCAGTCACGACAAATTTTACTGATCATCAGTTAAAAACATTTCTGCAGTGATTTCATTCTACCCAGATGTTTTCCATTTCTTAGGTTTTCTTTGCCATTTATTCATATTTTACGTAATGAAACTGTGCATCACTATTGACAACATTAAGGTTTTTGTCAGCTTTGTTATAATTATCAGTCTCATTATTCTCCCCATGTCTCGTTATCCGTGACCACCCAAAGATAATTCCACCCTGCATTGTCTTTCTTCTCCTTCCTCTTCTTCTGTTGTATCATTGTTATGATTACAGTCCGTTTAGTCCGAAGGTCCGATAGTCCGAAGGCCCGATAGTCCGAAGGTCGGAT
>NC_089797.1:21181527-21204027 GCF_040412425.1 Macrobrachium rosenbergii | reverse complement strand
AGTTCTTAATAAACCAAAAATAGTTCTGTTAAATCTTTCCACCATTCCATTCCCCTGAGGGTGATACGGAGACGTTCTAGTCTTATGAATGCTAAATTTCTTGCAAATTTCCTTGACCACGGTACTTTCAAAATTCCTTCCCTGGTCGCTATGCAACGTATCAGGAACTCCAAATTTATAAAATATGTCCTCTATCAATAATTTTGCGACCGTCAAAGCTTTTTGATTCTTAGTTGGAAAAGCCCACACAAATTTGCTAAAATGATCAATGACAACTAAAATGTGCTCCATTCCACAACTCGACTTTTCGACAGAGCAAAAATCCATTGCAAGTAGTTCAAGTGGTCTAACAGTGGTGATATTTACGGGTAAAGTCTTTGAAACTGGCATTTCGGGTTTGGTCATTAAGCAAATCTTACATTTCATTATGTAATCACGGATGAAACCTCTCATTCCTGGCCAGAAAACTCTGCTCTCCAATAATTTCCAAGTTCTTTCAACACCCTGGTGGCCAAACAAATCATGCATTTCATGCAGACATCTGACACGCAGGTCCACCGGTAATGCCACCCTGTATCGATAACTTCCCACGGAATCATCATCCACTTTGTATAGAACACCATCAATTAACTGTAAATTTTCTCTCTCTTTTTTCCATTGTTTTAACTCCTCCAAAATTGAAGGTTCTTCAACGTCCTCCGTCCTCCCTTCCAAGTATTTTCTTAATGATCCAATAACTGGGCAGGATTTTTGTTTGTTTTCTAGATCCTGCCACTCTAACCAAGTCTTTAGCTCTATAGCTCTAATAACTCCATCATATTCGTGAGGTTCTAACCATTCATCTCCTACGCCCTCCGTTTCAATTTCATCCCTAGTCTGTCGGGACAGTATGTCAGCTCGGCTATTTTCTCTCCCAGGTTTAAATCTGATTTCTAAATTGAACATTTCAAATCAGCAACCCACCTTTGCTCTGTATTATCAAGCTTCGCTGAGGATAAGTGACTCAGAGGACCATTGTCAGTAAACACAAGGCATTTTGCTCCTATCAAATAATTCTTAAATTTGTCAACCACAGCCCATTTTAGCGCGCATAGTTCAAGCTTTCTAGAACTATAGTTTCTCATATTTAACTCGTGGGGTTTTAGTGACCTGCTCACAAATGCAACTGGGTGTAAATCCTTCCCACTGTATTGCGACAGCACAGCACCCAGCCCATCGAAACTAGCATCAATTTCTAACACGAACTCTTTCCCAAACACAACACCTTGCAACACAGGGGCTTTCGTTAATGCAGATTTCAGGTTTACAAATGACTCTTCTTCATCTTCTCCCCACTTCCTACAACTTTTTCTGACGATTTGACCTTTGTTCCACTTAAAAGTCTATTCAATGGTTTGGCAATTTGTGCAAAGTTCTTTACAAAGCGTCGATAAAAAGTGCAAAATCCTAGAAATTTCCGTACATCTTTTACCGTTTCGGGTCTTTTCCATTCACTGATAGCTTTAATTTTCTCTGGATCTGGACTTATTCCCTCCTTACTTACTATATATCCTAAATATCTCACTGATGTTTGCAGAAAAAAACACTTAGAGGGTTTTAACTTTATGCCATACAAGCGTACCCTTTCCAACAGCTGCTTAACTCTCCCAAAATGTTCCTCTATGGTTTTAGAAAACAAAATCAGGTCATCTAAATAAATTATCAAAAACTCAAAACTAAAATCCCCTAGGATATTTTCCATGCACCTTTGGAACGTGGCCGGGCTATTTGTCAACCCCATAGGGCACCTACGATATTGAAAATGACCCCAAGGGACGGAAAAAGCTGTCTTTGGCCTGTCTTCCTCTTTCAGCAATATCTGGTGATAACCTTGAGCCAAATCAAAAGTTGAAAAGAATTTGGCACCTTCCAATGCATCCATAGTCTCTTGAATCCTGGGCAACGGAAAAGCATCTTTTATGATTTTCTTATTTAGTTGTCTGTAATCAATGCATAGTCTAAGACCGCCGCCTCGCTTCCTAACTAGAACTATTGGAGCAGCATATGGAATTTTGCTCTCTTCTATTACGCCCCTCTCTTTTAAATCTTGTAATAACAGTTTAGCTTCAGGAATTAGAGCTGGTGCTATTCGTCAGTAAGGCAATTTAACAGGTGTCTCATCAGATAATCTTATTTCATGTTCCCACCTCTTATTAATCCTAGATCAGAATCATCAGTCTCAAAGCAGTCTCTATATTCGTAAATGAGTTTGTCCAATTCTTCAAGCTCAGGTTCTGCTAGTTCATTTTCATTCAGCTTTATGCCCAATCTCTCCCTAAATTCCCGTCTACTTTCCTTTGATGAGTAATTACACTCTGAAGAATTTTTGAATTTTTTTGTTCTCTACTACAGCTAAATCCACTTTTGCTATTTTTGATAGTTTTTCAATTACTATATCAGTGTCTAACCAGTTAGCGACACTTATATATCCTACACCCCATTCACACACAGTAAATCCTGGTATCACCTTCAATCCTGGCTGTAACCCATTTATTTCTTCATTCTCAATGTCTTCTATCGCTATATATTCTTTAGGTACATTCTTTAGTTTTCTCTACAAAAATTTTGACCATTTTCTTACTCAATTTTGGCACCATCCTATTCTGCTGGTCGAAACATACCGCATATCCTAAATCCTCTGATAACCATAACCTTAAATTATGCTCAACCATTCGCATACAGCAATCCAAACTGCTCTCCACTTCACTAAATTCACCAGTTTGCGTACGTTCTGAACCCAAAACTCTATTCACACCCCATTTCTCAAAGACAGTTGTTAGAACATTCATACCTAACAAACAGTCTTGTTTAGTTGTTTTTCCTAATCCCGAAATTCCGTCTTCAGATTCCTTTATATAAAAACGCAGTTTTTAATCACTAATCCATTGACGCAAATGTCAGTAACCACGTGCCCAACAATACCTATTTCATTTCCATTCATATCGAATATAGTTGTAACATCTTTCCTTAACTCGACCAGTTGTTTCAGATGTTTTTCAAACCAATTTCTTGACAGCAGACTGAATTCTTGCACTGAATCAACAAGCCCAACAACGCTTTTTCCCATTATATCTACTTCTAGTTTTAAAGTCTCACCTCTCCATTTAATGTGCGAGACATTACTTTGTGTATCAATATGTCCTGGGCTTTTGGACTGTACAGTACAACTCCCAATGGGAGTTTCTTCACGTTCCACATTTTGAACAAATCTTGCAACAGTGTTACTAACAAGCCGGACGTTCTTTTCTTTAACGCCCGGCCTTAAATGTTTCCCTGCTTTGAACCAGTTCCTTCGTTTTCTAATGCCCTTATCACCTCGTATTTGCCATTACCGTCTCTCTCGCTTAATGGCTTATTATTTCTCCTGAACCAACATCTACTTGCAATATGCCCAACTTTCCCACAGAGCCAACATACATTCGGCATTGTTACTTCTTCCCCTTGATGTAAAATTCGACCTTCATCCCTATCAACTCCACCAACGTTACTTGTATTACCACCTTTACCTAATTTGATAGTTCCTGTATAATCGTACTGGTTGCTAATTCCACAATTCTGAGATATATGCCCCGATTCCCCACATTTCCAGCATTTTCCTTAAAGGTATTCTGAAAAACTTTATTCCTATTGATCACCTTTTTGTTATAAAACGGTTCCTCATTCAACTTCTCTAAATCTAATTTCAACCGATTTCGTGCAAATCTCGCAGCTTCCTCTAGGTCGAGAATTCTTCCTTCATCCATTCTTTGTTTTAATTCGCAGCCAACTATGCGATCTCTGAGTCCTCTAGCAAAAATTGCACACTTACTTTTTTCCCTTTCACCTGCATGCATTTTATCTTGCTTCAGATCTTCATCTAATTCGTTTATCCTATCAGCAAATGCCCATACATCTTCATCTATCCCCTGCTTCGCGCTCCACAATTCCTACACTTTTCAAATTCATCAGGTTCATGGGCATAGGCGTCTATTAACTTCCTCTCCAGTTCAACGAGACTGCACGGTTTTGACATCTGAATTCTCGTTAAAGCAGGTTCAGCTAAATTATCCATTGCAAACAGCACCGCCTTTTCACCTGTCAGACCTAACTGTTCAGCACAATATCTTGCCCTCTTTACCCAATTCTTTATTGTATGTCTGTTGCAATTCCGACCTGATAATATGCTTAGTTTAGGAACCTCACGAAAAATCTGGACACGAATCTCCTCATGTTCCTCATTAATATTACCATTCCTTTCGGATAACCTACATTCTTTATTCCTAATCTTCTCATACTGATTCCTTAATCTCTCAACATCTTCCTCCAACACCCGACATTTTTCCCTCAAAGTGGAATCAACATCATACAATGCCTCGGTAACTTTTTCTTCATCAAGTGATTCGGCCGCTTTCCCATTCCTCCTACCTACAATCTTAATAACATAATCCAGTCTATATTCCTGTTTTTCAGCATCTGATGCAACTTGTCTTGGTTACTCTTTAAAACCGTAATCAGTTCACTTATCCGACCTGTTACCATGACTTTTTCCATATTTTTCAAAGATACGAAATGCTACGAACTTTATCCGTAAAACTCGGATATGATGTAACAAAGCAAGATAATATCGGAACTTTTTCTCAGCTTACCTGAAAAACGCTGAACTTGGATCGAATTGGAAATTTCTTAAAATCTTTGCAGAGAGGGAATGCAATCTTCAGGGCATTTCTCTCAGGTAAAGCTAAAACCCAGCGTGCGTAATTTTTTGCCCTTTTGTGCCCTTTTATCTCGACGGTCAAGAAATAAATCAAAACAATGCTATTGGTAACCAAAGGCCATTGTATTTCTTCCACTGAGTATCAGGAGAGAACATTGTTACTACCCGAATTAGTCACTACTTTGTATTTTACGGAAGAACAATCCTTTTTCCCTAAATGTTAATACATGATACAGTACTAATTGGGTATAGTGAAGAAAAACTGTAGAGATTAGTGCAAGAGTTGGAAAGCAAATATTTGCAAGGCCAAAAAATTGACAGTAAGCGGGAGCAGGAGTCAGGTTATGCTGGTAAATTGCAGCTGGAAAGAGAGAGTGTTGAATGTTAGTATGGAAGGTAAGAGGATCGAAGCAGTAGATTCTTACAGGAATTTGGGAGTAAAGGCCTCGGTTATTGGTTGAGTGAGGGAGAGAAAATGTGACTCGCAGAGTGGGTGAACACACAGAGGTATCGGCATGGATGAGAAATATTGGAGAGAAAATTGTGGTATGTTTGGAAGTGGTTGTTAAACTAACGTTAACACAGTTTTAAAGTGAATGTAATAGCGTTCTCTGCCTTTTGTTTGTACATTTATATGTATATGTATATGTATCATATCCCATACATATACATATACATATATATTCTTGAGTGTGTACAGGTGTTAATCGACAACCCGAGAGTTACTGAAGAAATATCCAGTAATGACGAACAGAACAAGATAACACCTGTCAAAGGAAGGGCTGAGGCAGTCACAACGGTGACCGCCCTATAGTCCGAAGGCCCGATAGTCCGAAGGTCCGATAGTCCGAAA
Organism: Macrobrachium rosenbergii; assembly: GCF_040412425.1. NCBI lineage: Eukaryota > Metazoa > Arthropoda > Malacostraca > Decapoda > Palaemonidae > Macrobrachium > Macrobrachium rosenbergii. Next base: position 21,198,442 of record NC_089797.1, on the reverse strand, counting down.
GTCAGCAGGCCCGATAGTCCGAAGGTCCGATAGTCCGAAAGTCAGCAGGCCCGATAGTCCGAAGGTCTGTAATCAGCCCCCCACCCCTCCATAGCTAATACGGCAAAATTGTAACCAGTAAACACCCATAAAAATACCAACATAACGTACCCTAGGGGTGTTTACTGGTTACAATTTTGCCGTATTATGGTAAGTTCACATTCACGTATCAAGGCACGATGCGCACGCACAGCCGAATTGGTGAAACTTGCGCATACGCGAGAAAATAGGCCCCGCCAACTGGATACGTGTCACGGGACGATGTGCATGATGCATGCGTATTATAGTGCACCGCAAATGTAAGCACTGCGTAAGGGTGACGTGACGCTGACGAACAAGCGGCGGCGCAGGCAGAAGTAGTGCGTGGCAGAGCACGTAACACCAACGTGACGATACCAGATGTGTTACGTTCTGCGTAACTGAGTTACGCAAACGTCACGTTGGCCCCACGTACTGCGCGGGGTTAAACCCCAGCTATATAAAGGCCGGCAGCTGCACATGTGACCTAGTCAATGCCGTAATACCACAACGACAAGACATACTACCAACGTGCTGAAGCAACATGGACAACATAGCTGAAATGCGTCAACTCATAGCTATAGCACGTACGATAGACCAGAATTGTTGCCACTTATCATTGAGTATGTGCACGTCATGTTATTGCTGGAGCTTGCAATGATTGCTGCAAAGCACTTAGGGCAGAAAAAAGGCGCCCAAGGAGGGTGTGGGCGTGGCCGTACCTGCAGAAAAGGATGGAGCAAGGTCATTATGACAACCTGATGGCGGAGTTGTCAACTGAAGCCCCAGAGCTGTACAGAAATTTTACCCGGATTGACAAGGACCTCTTCAATGAAATTGTTGAACGGGTCACACCTCACATTCAGAAGAAAGTGACATTCTGGAGGAAACCCATTGAGCCAGGCCTACGTGTTGCTATCACCCTACGCTTCCTCGCTAGGTGATTCCTACAAGAGTCTGCAATATTCGTTCCGGGTAGCCCACAACACCATTAGTCTCATCGTACCAGAGACCTGCAGGGCCATTGTTGCTGCCTTCGGGGATGAGGAACTGCAGGTGCCACAAACACCTGAAGCGTGGCAGGAGGTTGCACGGGTTTTGAGGAACGGTGGAACTTCCCCTGCACGTAATTGGAGCTATAGATGGGAAGCACATTAGGCTCCGTAACCCTCCCAAGGGCGGTACGCATTACTTCAACTACAAGAAGTTCTACTCCATGGTATTACTTGCAGTTGCTGATGCTTCATACAAGTTCCTGTACGTCGACGTGGGAGCCATTGGGTCAGAGTCAGACGGTGGTGTATTTGCCCAGACCCGACTGGCAGAAATGCTGTTGCAAGAGGAAGCAAATCTTCCCCAACCGGATGCCCTGCCAGGTCAACCTAATGGATCTCCTGTGCCCTACTTCCTAGTTGGCGATGATGCCTTCCCCTGAGGAATTACCTTATGAAGCCCTACCCCAAAAAGAGGACTTAGCAAGGAGGAACGGATTTACAACTACAGGTTAAGTAGGGCACGCAGGACGGTGGAGAATGCCTTTGGGATTCTGGCAAACAGATTCCGAGTATTCCACACTGCAATATGCTTGAAGCCTGACCATATAGAGCCATTAGTGATGTCCGCATGTGTTCTGCACAATATGATCATAAGAAGAAATGCACGAAGACAAGAAGGAGATCAGGAGCACCCTGTCACACATGCTGTCATCCCTGGTAGCTGGAGGAGTGACCCATCCTTAGGAGCAGCCCTTCCAACCGTGACCAGCAACACTGCAACGAGGGATGCAAAGGAACAGCGTAACTTGCTGAAGGAATGCTTTTCATCGGCTGAAGGCTCCGTGCACTGGCAGGAGAACATGATTTAGTTACTCTCATGCATACCTGATTGTTGTAATTACTTAAATGTCTGTTCCTGCCTATATTTTGGACTTATTTAAAATTCAATAATGTATCAATTCAGGATTATTTTGCCCTGTGCATTTGTGTACTTTTGTTTGTTTTAGTTGATTTAATAAAAGATATTGCTCAAATCTATGATATATTACTCTCATCAATACTTGGTAATTGGGAAGAGGATAGAGTGGGACATGACTTTGCAAATTTATGTTTAATCAATATGAAACAAACATACATATAAATAAAAGAAAGAAGATGTAGTTATTTTGCCCTTTTAATAATTTCTTAACATGGAATCTATTCTGATATGATAATTCTATCATTTTTGAAAGTACCTTCTCTTAACATTGTTTCTATTCTGTTCCTGTATTTATTTTGGACTTATTTAATAATCAATAATGTATCAATTCAGGATTATTTTGCCCTGTGCATTTGTGTACTTCCGTTTATTTTAGTTGATTTAATAAAAGATATTGTTCAAATCCATGATATATTACTCTCATCAATACTTGGTAAATGGGAAGAGGATAGAGTGGGCCTTGACATTGCAAATGTATGTTTAATAAATATGAAACAAAACATATATATAAATAAAAGAAAGAAGATGTAGTTATTTTGCCTTTTTAATAATTTCTTAACATGGAATCTATTCTGATATGATAATTCTATCATTTTTGAAAGTACCTTCTCTTAACATTGTTTTTATTCTGAGGTGATAATTTGTTCTTGAAAGTACCTGCTCTTAGCATTTACATTGTTGATATTCTGATATGAAAATTCTATCTTTTGAAACTACCTTCTCCCCTGATATTTGTGACATTTTATATGACTTGCTAATATTTTGCCTGTTGTCATTTTGCTTCCGTGCACATATGTTACATAAAGTATTTTGAACTTTTTCAAAGTCAATAATGAAATGTTAGTGTATTCGGGTTCATTTTGCCTTCTTTATTTGTGTACTTGCATTATAGCTACTTCATTGAATACATGATATTTGAGCAGAGGATAGAGCTAGACATGATATTGCAAAATATATTTATTTAATATAAAACAGAAACATACACATACATAAAAGCAAAAGGAAAAACAACAGTATATACATTAACTCTGTAAATTATTAAGGAATGTCGTGTCAAGCGACAGGTTGCTGAGATCTTTGGTGTGGATGTCACCAACTGTGCTTGCAGGAGCGCCAGCTGCTGTGCAGTGAGTGCCCGCTGCTGCTGCGATGCCGACAGGCTGGCAGGAACTGCAGGTGCCTGACACTCTGCTGTCACTGCCATGGTGTGGGTCATCATGGCCCTCGACGGCACCGTGGAGCCCTCTTTGGTGGCACGGATGTACCTTTGAATGGCACCAAGCACCTCCATTTTCAGGTGCAGGCCCAGCTGTTCTGACACCTGTGCGCACTCATCCTCGACCTCTTGAAAGAACTTCCTCCAGTAGAGGACGCGGGGTTACGAGGAGATGGGTCGACAGTCGTCGGCATATCGTCTCGGAGGGCCTCTGCCCTCGTGAAGGCGACGCCGAACAGCTCGGAAACTTGGTGTTTCCGAGCCTGGTTGTTGCTCGATCAACCGGAGAGGGCGTGGGCGTCGGTGTCGGACCAGAAGAAACATGAGCAGGCAGGTCCAGAACTTGGGCAGGGAGGGCGGCAGCAGGGAGGGTGGCAGCAGCACAGGCAGCCTGTAAAAGAGGAGCGACATATATGAGAACATGGTATAAAATGTACATTGAATGCATGGAAACTATGTAATAACATTATATTCAGTAATAATTATGCATGGAAACACATTAAAACAAACATACCATGGGAAGTCCCAACACCTTTGGCTTCCTTTGACGTACAATGTGTGGCTTCAGGAAGTGGAAAATGTTGAGTATCCATTTCTCCCGGTCCGTCAGCCGTCTGCCCGCCCCTTGGCCACTCTTCTCCGCTGTAAGCCGCCCAAAACGACTCCTGAGGGACGTAAACCACGTCCTCAGTTCATGGCCACTCACGGGAGGAACAAGTGACTGGCCCTTCTCTTCGAAGGCCCTCCACACCTTGGCCTTATCCTTGTAGGCTGTGAGGCCCTTGTTATATATGAACTCGGCCTCGGTCTCCAGCCACTCGCCAACTAGCCTCTCATTTTCCTCCGAGAGGATCACTGACGGGTTCTTCTTGCGGCCTCCTGTAGGGCCATCTCCATCAGAAGTGCTGTGTGTCGGCGTCGGCATCCCCTCGTGGGCGTTGTCGCCGGTGGCGGCGGCGGGTCGCTCTCGTAGGCGAGGGCAAGGTCCTCTTCCTCCTCCTCAGGTCGCTCTCCGTCACGAGCTCGTCGGCCTCGAGCTGCAGCACAACAGCATCGCTGCCTGAAGGGGGGACCATCAGCTTCAGGAGGCTTTGCGTAGGGGGCAACTCCAGCTGCCAGGGCTCCTGGAGTTCTCAGGCCCCTTTCCTGGTCCTCTTCAGCATGGGTCCTTTGGGCATCTTGGCTGCTGCAGTGGACGGCGAAGACGGAGGCGCTGAGGGAGATAGCAACAGGATGCTGGCTGGAGAAGCACTGACCTGGAAGCGCGCCGCCTGCCCCTTTATCCCAGGTCAAAGCGTTGCCACATCCACGCTGGTTTGCGGGGAATGCGGCAGCGTTGCTGCGTCTACTCCCACGCCATTCTGACAGCCACGCAGTGCCCTGGGGCAGCGTGTGCCCCAGGTAACGGCGTGGCAGCTGCGCAGTCAGCCCGCGGGTGGCGCCACGCTGTGCGGGTCGGGCCACGCTACCTGACAGTTGACCTGGCCACCGCCGCAGGGTTTCGAGCAGGCCAGGTGGTCCGTAACGGTCGCGCCGCATGCTGCCGCATTTACACAGTACTTACGGTACATTTACGTTGTGTTTGCGTTGTTTTTACGTACTCTCTGGCTCCGCCCCGTTCGTGGCCGTGCGTGGGGTTGCGTGCCTTGATACGTGAATGTGTGAACGTAGCATTAGCCATGGAGGCGGGGGGATTAATCAGGCGGGGGTGGGGGGCGCTTGCCTCGGAATGCCGGCTTAGACCTACGACTATCCGACCTTCGGACTATCGGGCCTTCGGACTATCGGACCTTCGGACTAACGGACTGTAATCATAACAACACCAGAAGAAGAGGAAGGAGAAGAAAGACAATGCAGGGTGGAATTATCTTTGGGTGGTCACGGATAACGAGACATGGGGAGAATAATGAGACTGATATAACAAAAGCTGACAAAAACCTTAATGTTGTCAATAGTGATGCACAGTTTCATTACGTAAAATATGAATAAATGGCAAAGAAAACCTAAGAAATGGAAAACATCTGGGTAGAATGAAATCACTGCAGAAATGTTTTTAACTGATGATCAGTAAAATTTGTCGTGACTGAATGTGGTAACTATAGAGGCGCTCATAGACATTAGTTGTATTGAAAAACATTATTCCTGATATTCTGGAGAAAGATATCAAAAACGAAATTACGGAAGAACAAGGTGCCTTTAGAAGAAGCAGGAGTTGCCCAGGTCAAATATTGTTGCGGCTTGGAATTTAAAATCCCCCTCCCGAGGTAGATGAAAAGTTCATTTGAATATGGACTTGTGAAGCGAATTTGTAGCAAATAGTAAGATGCTAAGAGATATTAGAGTAAAGAAAAAAAAAAAATTGTCGCAGATAAGAGCAACGATAGAAAGTTGGCATACTTAACAAAAGTAAATGAAGCTGCTTTATTAAGTAAAACACCTCAAGATTCACAAAACTTGTTAAAACAGGTCCATCATGTATACAGAGAAATGGAAATCAAAAAGAATTTAAGAAAAAAGTCATAAGAATAGAGTATGAGCAAAGAATAAAAGAAACATTAGACTAAGAAATGATTGCCAGATAGATAGATACCGGTATATATGGACGGAGTCTATCCCCACCACCAGGACACTGAAACAATATTGTTCAAGATATTTCGCCTATACTCTAAAGCATTTCCAAGCTTGAAAATGCTTTCGAATAAAGAGGAAAGATCTTGCACTGCCTTGCTTCAATTTACTCTGTACACATCAGCTGTTTATCAATATCACGTTATTATATATATATATATATATATATATATATATATATATATATATATATATATATATATATATATATATATATATATATATATATATATATATATATATATATATATATATCCGAGCCTGTGAAATAATGAAAGGCAGCAGTGCCTAGCGCTTTCGTGTATTTTTGATAAACCTCATCAGGGTACGATATATCGTACCCTGATGAGGTGTATCAAAAATACACGAAAGCGCTAGGTACCTCTTGCTGCCTTTCATTATTTCCTACTGGCTCCGGATATACAATCTTCACGTGTTACTTGTGATCGTGTAATATATATATATATATATATATATATATATATATATATATATATATATATATATATATATATATATATATATATATATATATATATATATATATATATATATATATATATATATATATATATATATATATATATATATATATATATATATATATATATATATATATATATATACATACAAATATAGATAAAATCCACGAAGGAAAGGGAAACACTGGAGTGCTGCTAGGCCTTTCGACTCTTTCTCTGTCCTTTACTTAGCAGACTGAAGAAATATCGGGAGTGCTGTGAGGCCTTTCGACTCTTTCTGTTCTTTACTTAACAGACTGAAGAAATATAAAAGTACAGTGTTTCCTTTCCTTTGTGGATTTTATCTTTATTTATATATTCATCACGTTCCATATTTTCGTGATTCAGCTATACATATAGATAGATCGATAGAGAGGTAGCTAGATACATAGACAGAGGTACATATATATGAGCGCGTGTTCCTGTAAAGATTTAAATGTCACTGGAAGAACTTGAATATTAAATGGAATAGAGCTACTGATAAGTATAGCAAGAATAAATTATGCCACGAAAGGCCTTCTATAAGACTTAATTACCTGTATTAATAAATAAAGCGAAAGAAAATCATCTTAATTTTTTCCAGAGCTTTGTTTTCACGGGTGATTAAATCCTCTCTTGGACCTCTCATGGAAGAGTAGCTGCTTACTGAATTATTTGATTATTTTTCGCGACTCGGCACAAAGCCAAAGGGAAACTATTGTTTCATTGTTACTGTGCGCAAGTAAATTACGGGAGGCTTATATCTCAAAGAAGATAATCCAGTATTGATAATCCTTGAATATTCTAGATTTAAGAGAGTTATCAGTGATATGACTGTTGCAAGTGTAAGGTATGGTGATTGCTGGTGATTTCATTTTAATTTGTTTTCTTGATGAAGAAGCTGCAGTCTCCAATGGGCGCGAATTCAAAATCGGCTTCAATAAATTATATGCGGCCATCCATCTACCAATGTCACTGAAAAAATATTCTTTGAGGCAGACCTCAATGTTGGGTTGGGCAGTACTGAGTTCCAGACACGGAATGGTAACACAATTTTTATAGTTCCCCACACACCTCGTCTGCACTGTTCCCTCATACCTGCTGAAAATATATGTGAGACGATGTCCTTCCTTCAGAGATGCTCAACAACCATAAGACAGTCTGTCGCTTCCACAACTGTGGGGCCTCTACATACAGTACAGTGGACTAGGCTGATCAGCATCCAGCAAAAGGTGGAGACCTCTACTTTCGAATTTGGGAGTTGAATAAAGGTTATCTGGTCTTTGAGCTCTCGTAGAATTGAAGACAACTATAATATTGCATAAGTTTTTGTGCAGGAATGTTCATATCGTTTCAGTTTTTTTACAGTTTATTGGCTTTCATTAGAGCAACTAATTTAACTTTTTCTGTTATCAAGGTAATACTAGCTTACATTATGTAATGCCATCTTCATTCTCCATTGCGCTGAAAGATAAGTACTTGCAGACAGAAGTTCAGATTGGCAGAGATATTAAAGGATGACTTACGTCTTGGGATCAAAGCCTTTAGTATGACGCGTAAAAATGGCTATAACGAGGCAGAAGCGTGAATATAGTATTTTACATAACTGACCATAATAATAATCTCAGAATAATTCTTCGTTAATATCTCACTCTATGGTAAATCGAAGATTTGCTTACTAATGATTTTCATCGTAGAAACAAAAACAGTAAAGAACTCATAAGATAAATTCCAAATTCGTCTACTAGCGGTTGATTGAAACACTTCGAGTAGAATAGTTGCCAAGAAAAAGAACAAAGTGTTCTTCTCAGACTGGCCTGATGCCAAACGATCTCAGACACGTTTTTATGTTTTGGTGCGTATCTTTCTCGAGAGAGAGAGAGAGAGAGAGAGAGAGAGAGAGAGAGAGAGAGAGAGAGAGAGAGAGAGAGAGAGAGGTGAATTTGTTTGCTTAGCAGTGTAGTGTAGAGTAAGAAGCTTTTGACAGAAAATTAAACAAAACTTGGAAAAGTTGATGAAATAGCAGTGACATTGTAAGAGCTGGCCTTCTTCGAGAGTTTTCCAATCTGGCAGTTGCGTTACTTCTTCTAGTTAACAATGTGACAGTAACGTTTACGTCAACAAGTAAAAATTGCCCCAAAGTTTCTTCGTCGCAATCGAGTTTTCTGTGCAGCGTATAATTTTCTATGAAACTCTCAACCACGACCCATAAAACTAGAGCAGCCCGTAAATTTAGGACTTCTTCTTAAATGATTTTATATCACATCGAAAGGATACCGTAACTTTAAGCATATTAAAGATGTTTTAAAATGATATAGTCGTTTATTATGTAAGATATACGAAATATTACGAAATCCTTACGCCAATCACAACACGCTACAAACGGTAATAAACAAAAAAGTAGGCCGGTTTAACATGCTAAAATCATACAACAAAACATCTTTAAAATAAAGCGAATGAATTAAATGGATTTTCCTGCACTATAGATTGACACTTTCACTGGCATCGTTGAAACATGGATCATGAAAAGCTCCATGGAAAGTGATTTTATGACAAAGTAAAGCGTTTTTGGTATTCGATATTTTATGGTTAATGTTTTATAATGTCATCAACTACAGCGAACAAAAAAAATCACAGTAATTAGTAAAAATGCGCATTTATTATAAAATTTATATTTATGCAATTTACATCGTTTAAAGTAAAAAAGCCTGGTTTAGGTCAGTGCGTAATAAGCACGGTCACGGTATTAAATATTACTTAGTGACAGCATATTTCAGCTAATTCTTTTACTGGAATCTATGGAATAACCCACATGGAGATTCCAAGATTTGCTAAGGAAAAGAAACAAGCATTATTGGCATCCTTTTCCAGATGTTATTGCCCTTATATCGAGGAAACCGAGTATAGTACAGCAATTCTATTTGTTGGATAAGTGACGTTTTATTAAGCTCATAAGGGTAACATCGATGGCAAAAAATTTCCCTTAATCTTCTCTCTCTCAGAGTACAGTGTGCAATGGCCAGCTGATATGTGAAAAAGTCTATCATGTGTGGTAAAACTACACACAAAAACTCCTATGTTCTTGAAGAAAGGCCTTCGAAGATTTAAAAGTTTCAGAACGTTTAAAAATAGGAGATTTTATATATGACCGTTCTGCTTGTGTTCTTTTATTCTTATTTGTCGTTGAGACCTGCAGATATTTAAATGCTTTTATCGAAAACTTCTGTGAGGTCAAAGTAATTGAATATGTCGGGATACACACTTTCTTAACATTTACACTCCTGGTATTTTCCAGATATGATTAAAAACGAGAAAAGAAAATAAATGCCGAATACTGGCTCTCTCTCTCTCTCTCTCTCTCTCTCTCTCTCTCTCTCTCTCTCTCTCTCACACACACACACACCTCAGTCATAAACTTCCTTTACTTAGAATGGCCACTGCAATTCGTTTGAATTTACAAAAATATCTGAGTTCCCCTCAAGTAGCCATATTAACATAACTACCTCCATACTTATATCTTATATCTATTAATTTCTTTATTCCTTCTACTATTCCTCCTTTTCCAGATACAGTATATCATTATTTGGAAAATAATAGAAAAATTAGCAGTAACGCCAACGAAACAGTTTATTAGCCATAAATAAACCCAAACTTCTTCAGTACAATTGTTTATAGCCTAGCATGGGCAATTCGTTTCTCTTACTTTGCTCTAATGTTTCAAGTTAGTCTCTCTGTCTTTCATGTAGGCGATGTATTTTAAGATTTAAATGAACTCCTTTAATTTTGGTGCATGACTGTGAATTAGTGTTCAGTTTTAAGCGATTTTATTTATTAAAGAGGTGTGGTTATATTAGATTATCACAAAGTATTTTCGATGTGGGATTCATATGGGATACTTATGTTCGCAAAATATTTTTAGCCTTGAAAATGCGACTTCAGATGTGTAGCAAAACGTCGGCATTAACAATAAATTGTTAAAAGATCAGGATGCCCTTACCTGCTATTTTCTTTGTATTATATATATATATATATATATATATATATATATATATATATATATATATATATATATATATATAGAAATCATCAACACACAATCACGTGTGGAACAGAAATAAATTTCTGACTCACGTCGGATCGAACCCAGGTCTCTCAAGTGGAAAGCAAGGGCGTTACCCACTGGGCCATACAAGACTAAAAGAAGTCGGAACCTGAGAGCAACTGCACCCAAGGAATTACCTGGGCAAGCTAACTGCTTGCATACCAGCGAGTTTTCCCAACTTCCCGACTCAGCAATGACCCAATGGACAACATTTCATTCTGAATTATCCTTCTGAGTGAATAAGATAGAAATCATCAACACACAATCACGTGGAACAGAAATAAATTTCTGACTCACGTCGGGATCGAACCCAGGTCTCTCAGGTGGAAAGCAAGGGCGTTACCACTGGGCCATACAAGTCTAAAAGAAGTCGGAACCTGAGAGCAACTGCACCAAGGAATTACCTGGGCAAGCTAACTGCTTGCATACCAGCGAGTTTTCCCCAACTTCCCGACTCAGCAATGACCCAATGGACAACATTTCATTCGGAATTATCCCTTCTGAGTGAATAAGATAGAAATCATCAACACACAATCACGTGTGGAACAGAAATAAATTTCTGACTCACGTCGGGATCGAACCCAGGTCTCTCAGGTGGAAAGCAAGGGCGTTACCCACTGGGCCATACAAGTCTAAAAGAAGTCGGAACCTGAGAGCAACTGCACCCAAGGAATTACCTGGGCAAGCTAACTGCTTGCATACCAGCAGTTTTCCCAACTTCCCCGACTCAGCAATGACCCAATGGACAACATTTCATTCGAATTATCCTTCTGAGTGAATAAGATAGAAATCATCAACACACAATCACGTGTGGAACAGAAATAAATTTCTGACTCACGTCGGGATCGAACCCAGGTCTCTCAGGTGGAAAGCAAGGGCGTTACCCACTGGGCCATACAAGTCTAAAAGAAGTCGGAACCTGAGAGCAACTGCACCACTCAAGGAATTACCTGGGCAAGCTAACTGCTTGCATACCAGCGAGTTTTCCCCAACTTCCCGACTCAGCAATGACCCAATGGACAACATTTCATTCGAATTATCCCTTCTGAGTGAATAAGATAGAAATCATCAACACACAATCACGTGTGGAACAGAAATAAATTTCTGACTCACGTCGGGATCGAACCCAGGTCTCTCAGGTGGAAAGCAAGGGCGTTACCCACTGGGCCATACAAGTCTAAAAGAAGTCGGAACCTGAGAGCAACTGCACCCAAGGAATTACCTGGGCAAGCTAACTGCTTGCATACCAGCGAGTTTTCCCCAACTTCCCGACTCAGCAATGACCCAATGGACAACATTTCATTCGAATTATCCCTTCTTGGTGAATAAGATAGAAATCATCAACACACAATCACGTGTGGAACAGAAATAAATTTCTGACTCACGTCGGGATCGAACCCAGGTCTCTCAGGTGGAAAGCAAGGGCGTTACCCACTGGGCCATACAAGTCTAAAAGAAGTCGGAACCTGAGAGCAACTGCACCTGGGAATTACCTGGGCAAGCTAACTGGTTGGTTCGATCCCGACGTGAGTCAGAAATTTATTTCTGTTCCACACGTGATTGTGTGTTGATGATTTCATCTTATTCACCAGAAGGGATAATTGAATGAAATGTTGTCCATTGGGTCATTGCTGAGTCGGGAAGTTGGGGAAAACTTCGCTGGTATGCAAGCAGTTAGCTTGCCCAGGTAATTCCTTTGGTGCAGTTGCTCTCAGGTTCCGACTTTTTTAGACTTGTATGGCCCAGTGGGTAACGCCCTTGCTCACCTGAGAGACCTGGTTCGATCCCCGACGTGAGTCAGAAATTTATTTCTGTTCCACACGTGATTGTGTGTTGATGATTTCTATCTTATTCACCAGAAGGGATAATTGAATGAAATGTTGTCTATTGGGTCATTGCTGAGTCGGGAAGTTGGGGAAAACTGCTGGTATGCAAGCAGTTAGCTTGCCCAGGTAATTCCTGCAGTTGCCTCAGGTTCCGACTTTTTTTAGACTTGTATGGCCCAGTGGGTAACGCCCTTGCTTTCCACCTGAGAGACCTGGTCTGATCCCGACGAGTCAGAAATTTATTTCTGTTCCACACGATTGTGTGTTGTTGATTTCTATCTTATTCACTCAGAAGGGATAATTCGAAAGAAATGTTGTCCATTGGGTCATTGCTGAGTCGGGAAGTTGGGGAAAATTCTGCTGGTATGCAAGCAGTTAGCTTGCCCAGGTAATTCCTTTGGGTACAGTTGCTTCTCAGGTTCCGACTTCTTTTAGACTTATATGGCCCAGTGGGTAATGCCCTTGCTTTCCACCTGAGAGACCTGGGTTCGATCCCGACGTGAGTCAGAAATTTATTTCTGTTCCACACGTGATTGTGTGTTGATGATTTCATCTTATTCACTCAGAAGGGATAATTCGAATGAAATGTTGTCCATTGGGTCATTGCTGAGTCGGGAAGTTGGGGAAAATTTCTGGTATGCAAGCAGTTAGCTTGCCCAGGTAATTCCTGGGCAGTTGCTTTCAGGTTCCGACTTCTTTTAGACTTGTATGGCCCAGTGGGTAACGCCCTTGCTTTCCACCTGAGAGACCTGGGTCGATCCCGACGTGAGTCAGAAATTTATATATATATATATATTATATATATATATATATATATATATATATATATATATATATATATATATATATATATATATATATATACACACATATATATATATATATATACATATTGCATACATACACACACACAAACACACACACACACACACACACATATATATATATATATATATATATATATATATATATATATATATATATATATATATATATATATATATATATATATATATATATATATATATATATATATATTTATATATAAATTGATGGATAGATAGATATACTAGTCTGCATCAGAAAAACAGTAAGAATACGAAATATCATTTAATGCACAACTATAGATTTTAATATTTCTATTCTTTTGTTTTGTACATTTCAATGAGAAATTTTGCATTTGAAAAGGAAGCAAAGCGCTTTTATTTAAAATGAAAAAGATATTATTAATCTCATACTGCAGAATCAATCAAACGTAGTCACAGGTAGACAGACAGAGAGATACAAAACACGCATATACAAGCACACACACACACACACACATACACGCACTATATATATATATATATATATATATATATATATATATATATATATATATATATATATATATATATATATATATATATATATATATATATATATATATATATATATATATATATATATATATATATATACATATACATGGTTAGAGTCGGTGATAAAAATACTAGTACATTTAGTGCTATGTTTGTTTCAAAATAACAATTTCCTAAATTACGTATTTTCATTTATGAGACTATAATATTCCCTTTCTTTATCATTCACATATAAAATATTATCACGCATAGGTATAAAGTTCAAATATAACTATAATTTCAACATTGACAACTTTCGTTTAACTTAAGACAAACCATTATTAATTCAAACACAAATTCGGCTTTCAGGCAGTGTTTAATTTTTATTTTGGTGATTTTGGTCTTAAATGAAAGCTAAAATACAATAGTTCTATGTAATAAAATTTAAGTATGATCTATCGCGAAATTGGACATTGGTGGGGCTCAAATCACAATAACATAATTGTGTTTAAAGCAGGGCATTTTGGTTCCACACTCTCTCTCTCTCTCTCTCTCTCTCTCTCTCTCTCTCTCTCTCTCTCTCTCTCTCTCTTTCCATACCCAATTTGGTATTAGAATGACAGCTTTTGAAGTGAAACATTATATTCTAAGAGGTATTTAATTTCTCTCTCTCTCTCTCTCTCTCTCTCTCTCTCTCTCTCTCTCTCTGCTATGAAGATTTATAAATTGATTCTAATCCGAACACAACACCACGTCTCGATTAGTACTTACCTGTATACAATCAGAAATGGTTTTTATGTTTTAAATCAGACATCAAAATTTTACTATTATAATCGCATTTTCTCTCTCCATTCTAAGAAAATGTTTTTGCCAAACTCTGTAGCATCTCCCGGCGAAAGGGAAAGTGTGAGAAAGGATAGGCAGCAAGTGAAAGAAGTTAAAACGTCATGACAGAGAGAGCGCGGGATCCCAGTTCCGATAGCAAAGAGCATTGCACCTCTAACGGCGTATCTTAACGACTCTGATACCAAGTAAAAGATGGTGTGCCTGGCATCAACTTCAGTCCTCGCAGAGCCAGCTTCTTCCACGGTTATATTATGAAGGGTACTTTTTATTCTTTGTTTTCATCTTACGCTGTTTTCAATTTTCAAAGAAAGATATGCTGTAAAGGGTTTGGTGATTGGTGATCTTATTCCAGATGGACAAAATATTTTCTTTATAAAAAGTAAAAAGCCACAATAATGTATATGAGCGACTGTATTTTTCAAAATACAACAATGCAGTCGCTCATATTTATTACGGTGGCTTTTTGCTTATTATTTCCGGCCACAGTATAGTGATGCACCATCGATTTTCTTTATACAATTCAAAACAATCCACCCTTTCCTGATAAAAAAAAAAATGGAGATCCATTTCAGAACCTTATGTGCAATCGCACTAGTGAGAGTGAGTGAGCTCGAGCGCGCGTGTATGTGTGTGTGTGTGTGTGTGCGTGTGTGTGTGGTGAGGGGATATCATGTATAAGTGAAGTGCTGCTATGCTGATAATACATATCACAACCTGCCATTTTGCTTAAGAAATTATGTAGTATCGGAAAACAAAGCAGAGCCTCAAGAAAGATTATGGATTGTTGGAGCAGTATGAGACTGCAACAAGATCAATAAAGTTTTGCTCGCGCTTGCTAGTTATATAAGGAGGCCATGTTATCCAACTGGCAATTAGAAGACATTCATCCATGTGAAAACTCCTATGTCTCTTGAAAGATGGCAGCGCCTGTTTAACATATCAAACTAAACATTCAGTATAACATCAATGACGCCATTTTGTTTTTATTGGTGGCAAGATAGCCATTGTTACCAGAAGCACCTTTTTCCATTCCACTCAGACAAACGTTTATCACAAATGGAATCTGAGGATGGATCATCATGAAAAACACAGGGAAGTGTAGCCTTATTGTTCAATTTCTTTTTCTCATTTGTTTTCAGAACCAGTTGTACTATTTATGACAAATTTAATCAACTGTGCAATTAAATGATATCTTGATAACCGCAGACAGCCGTTTCAGCGTAATGTATTTATAGATACATTAATACGCTTGTATTGCTTGGTGACTGATATCCTCGATACAGTTAATGAATACAGTTCCATTAACCCTTAGTGGACGGATTGAGCCTCAGTGTGAAGTAAAACAGGTTTGGGGAGGTGGACGGATTGAGCTTGAGTGTGAAGCAGAATTACGCACCACTGTTATGGTAATAATGATTCGAAACAAAGGTGCCAATACTTCTATAAGCTATAAATTCACTAATGGCAACTTTTATACAGACGTGAGATCCAGGCCAGTATCAGTGATGCTTGTGACTTCACAGGGGCAAAGTGTTGCATCTCTCTCTCTCACATGAGTCTTTTTGTAAATTTGCTGGTAAATATATGAAGGGGTTGCTGTTGTTTTTTGTTTTTGTCTTTTACGATAGTATGCCGGTTGTAAATGTAATTTTACAAAGAAATATTAGAAAAAGCATGTAAAAGTTAAAAAAAAAAAAAGTTACTGAATCTTCCTTCTCGTAAATTTACGTGAACATTTTACAATAAATATGCAAAAAATTTGTCACTGCTTTTATTTCTTATCTGTTTTGATATTGTGTGAGCAGTAATAATAAATTTACAAAATACAATGAATTTATTATTAGAAAATACATATATAAGTTGGTAAAATTTACGATTGTCTTGTAAATGAGGCCCCACAAGGGGTTGTAAATAGTAATTTTCAAATTCTCGTGCAAGGTAGGGAAAATTTTTTAGAATTTTTTTGTTTATACAGTGTGAATGTACGTGTCATTCTCTTTCCATTGATGAGATTTTTTTTTATTTTGCCGACCTCAAAGTTTCCCCGGTCTGGGGTGCTGCACATTGATACATTATGCCGTCCCTTAAGGGTTAACCTACATATCCTAATTGTCTGTATAGTAAATGAAGAGAGACAGACAGACAGACAGACATCAGAAGAGTAAAATTCAATTATTTAAGCTAAGTTTCTATTTTTTTCCCAGTAATCATATTAACCTCCTGCTAATCTCCCTTACTTCAAAACTTAGTGATTCACCTACTCTGTTCTTTTTGTTAATTGTTACACTTAATCCTGTACCTGTAAGAACCAACCACTTCGGTTCTTTTTCTTCCCTATAAGGACTCATAGTTCTATTTTTCTGGCGCCCAGTCACCCCGAGCTTTATTAACGCTAATATTCACTTTTATATCATCCACTTTATTTT